>NW_018164957.1:1270743-1324748 GCF_001263595.1 Phalaenopsis equestris
TGCAGGGGGCGGGGGCGGCGGGCTCCGCTGTGGTGGAGGAGAAAGTGAAGGTGACGAATCTTCCTGAGGAAGAGAAAAGCGTGGAGGTGAAGGACAAGGGGGAGGATTCTCTGAGTTCGAATGGGGTTGCGGTTGCCAATGCGGAGGTTTTGACTTTCAAGGATCCGAGATGGCTTGGGGGGACATGGGATTTGATGCAGTTTCAGAAGAGTGGGCAGACTGATTGGGATGCGGTCATCGATGCAGGTAAGCTATTGTTTCATCTCAGCTATTTTGCTTTTGATTTTTAGTTCGGAGATTCTTTTCAACTGGGTTGGATTTAGAATTGTTTTGTTTTAGTTTTTGATCTTTTTTTATATATTAGTTTGATGGATTTGGTTGTTTAAAATGATGTTGTGGATAATGAGTGTTTTGGGTTTTCTGTTTCCATAATTGTTCGGCTGAATCTTTTTTTCAGGATTTTCAAAGTGTCATCCAATCGTTTGTGGGCTATTTGATTGCAGCTGGCTTACTGGAATAATGGATTTTACTCTATTTATGAAGAAAATCCCATCATTTTATTTTACAAAAATCTTCTTAACCTTTGATCCACCATTTCTCCTCTTTATACTCGATTTTTTTAGAATCTTGTTCTTTTGAACATGATGATATGCCTAAACCTTATTAATTGATTTTCTACCGTCTTATTTTTTATAGAGATTTAAGTTTATATAGCATTCTTAAATGCTTGTTGCTTATGCAAACGGATTGAGTAATTATGACGAATTTGCGTAATCAAATACTTATTAATCCCAAAATTTTCCTTAATCTCTTAATCTTACCTGCTACATGACAGTACTTAAAAATACCTTTTTGTTTGCATGAAGGGATTTACATGCATGCCACTAAATTCTTATGTTTTTTACATATCAACACCTAAACTATGATAGTAACTTATATAACTTACAAATCTTTAACATCACAAAAAAAAATGCCACTAATAGTATCTTTTCTAGAGTAAAATGCACCTTTTCATGCATATGTTATGATGTGATTTTGAGTGTAAATTGT
This sequence comes from Phalaenopsis equestris, assembly GCF_001263595.1. Taxonomy (NCBI): domain Eukaryota; kingdom Viridiplantae; phylum Streptophyta; class Magnoliopsida; order Asparagales; family Orchidaceae; genus Phalaenopsis; species Phalaenopsis equestris. The sequence goes on from NW_018164957.1 coordinate 1,271,794, forward strand.
TATATAAGTTAAATATCTAAGTTTAGGTGTTGAATCTGTAAATACATAAGAATTGTGCGGTATGAATAATAGTCTAGTTGCATAGCTAATAGAATTAAAATACTTTAGTAAACTCACTTCCAAACCTCTAATCTCCTAGTCTGTCAAATGTCTGGCAAAAAAGTTCTGAAACATTAAAGGAAATGTACATATGTAGCACAAAATTCTTATGTTTTTCAATAACTCACCCCTAAACTTTCATATTTACATACATAACACTTTGGTGTTTTAAACCTATGCATGAAAATGTGTATTTCACTTTTAAAAAGTAATAATAATATTATTTTTTATGTGATATTAAAGATTTGAGAGTTGTATGTGAATATGGAAGTGTTACGATCTGAAACCAAAATCAGCAAGCAAGCGGTGATGAAATGACAATAGATAAGTGATGAAATGGCAATAAATAGGTGGAAAAACTCAAATGAGGGTTACTATTACGAAAATCAAAGGAAAACAAGATGCAATGATGATCTACTGTTCGAGAGGTAGATCATCTCTCCCACAACTTTAGACGTCGCTAGGAGCAAGCACAAGAAAAGAATAAAACTATAGCCAAAAACATCCCTGCAAACCATAACCTCTTTATTCTCCTAAATACTTTCCTAGATCCTTTCAAAACTTTTTCTCCCCAAATTCTTCTTAATTTCCTTCTATACTTGAGCAGTGGTCGCATAATTCTTGCCTGGGCGTCTGGATCTCCTCCTGCATCCCAATCATTGACTGATTGGCTTAGACCGGCCGCTGGCTGGTTTTCCGTGGGCTGGTTGGTCCAGACTGGTCCTCTCTGGACCGATTCTTCTCTAGGGGTGTCGCTTGTATCCATAACAACCTCAATGTCATCTGTCAATGTCAGGAGTAGTGAAGCGATGGTGTATGATCTCTGATAGCATGCCTCAGTTAAGAAACATGAAACACAGGATGTATTGTCGATGAGGGGGGGTAGCCTCAAACGGTAGGTCACTGCCCCAATACGTGTCGTAATCTCGTAGGGTCTGAAATATCATGGAGAAATTTTTTCGTTCCTCCTCCTCGCTAATGTCTTCTGCCATATGACGTCAGTTTTAAGTAAAACATGCTCCCGGACTCGAATTCTATCTCCATCCTATGCCTATCTGTCTTCGCCTTCATGATCTATTGAGCTCTCAGTAGATGTCCTTTGAGCTCTGTTAATACTCTGTCCCTCTCCTCCAAGTAATGGTCAAACTAGATATCAATGTGACACTATGCTTGTAGTGTATCAGTTGAGGTGGATCCCGCCCATAAAAATTTTGAAATGGGTGGTATGTGTTGCGGTGTGGCATGAAGCATTATACCAATATTCTACCCACGTAATACACCTGACACAATTTTGGCGTATTTGATACAAAGCAATGCAGATATGTCTCCACACTCATGTTGGTCACCTTTGTCTGGCCGTCGATTTGGGGGTGATATGCAGTGCTTCTCTTAAGGACTGTTCCCCCTAACCTGAACAACTTTTTTCATAAGTGGCTGATAAACACTTTGTCTCTATCTGATACAATAGATTATGGTACTTCGTGCAGGTGAACCACTTCCCGTATGAGCACCATCACTACTAAGTCTGTTGTGTAGTGGTGTCGTAATGGGATGAAATGAGCATACTTGCTCAGGCGATCCACGACCACTAGAATCACCGTAAACCCATCTGATTGGGGCAACCCCTTTATGAAATCCATGGTCACTTCTTCCCAAGCATTCTCTGGTCGAGCTAGTGGTTGTAGCAACCCTCCTGGCTCCATAGTCATATATTTGTGTCGATGGCATATATCACACCTTGTCACCATGTCTTTTACATCTTTGTGCATCTCCAATAAGTAAAGCTCTGTCGATAGATGATTGTAGGCCATCTATACCCAAGAATGTCCCCCAATTTCACTGTCGTGAAACATTTGCAATAATCAGGAAATGTACTTTGATGTCCTCGGTAATACGAACCACCCCTGGTAGAGTTGTTGCTCCGCCTCAATGCATATCCTGGATGATTTTTTGGATCTGGTAGCAACTCTGCACTCATTTTCCTCAGCCTTTCATCAAGGGTACTGATAAGGCTGTCAGCGAAGGCTCTCTCCTTTCCTTGACAGGGCATCTGCAACTTTATTCTCCAGTCTCTGACGGTACTAATCTCGAAATCATATACGAGTAGCTTGGATAGTCGTCTCTGATGCTCCTCATACACCATCCTCTGCTCCAACAAGTACTTTAAGCTTCTCTGATCTATTATGACAAGAAGGTGTCATCCCAAAATGTAGGGGCACCACTTCTGAATGACCAAAACAATAGCCATCAACTCCCTCTCATATATCGACTTGAGCTTTGCTTTAACGATCAGCACCTGGCTGAAGTAAGCAGTCGGTCGCTGGTCTTGCATGAGTATTGTTCTCAATCATACCATGATGCATCTATCTCTGCCATAGCTGATCGCCTAAAATTTAAAAGTGCTAATACTGGTATATTGGTCATGACCTTCTTCAAATGTTTGAAGGTCTATGTTGCGTCTTTCCCCGCTTGAAATTGTCATTCTTTAGTTGCTCCGTTAGTGGTCATGCTATCGTGTTGTACCTTTTCACAAATTTTTGATAGTATCCGATGAGACCTAAGAATCCACTCAATTCCTTCTGTCCCTTGGATAAAGGCCAGTCCATCATAGCCTCAATTATGGATGGGTCTGGTGCTACTCCTGCCCTGGTTAACATATGTCCCAAGTACTCTACCTGTAGCTGTGCAAAAAAAAAAAATCTTTTTTTAAATTGGCGTACAACTTGTGCTCTCTCAACTTCTCTAAAACTGTCCACGGGTGTTCCACATGTTGTCTCTGTACGAGTGTATATCAAAATATTGTAGAAGAATACCAAGATGAGTTTCCTGAGGTAAGACTGAAAAATCCTATTCATGAGGGACTGCAATGTGTCCGTAGTGTTGGTGAGGCCAAACAACATCACCAAGAACTCGTGGTGTCCTTAATGTGTCATGAACGCTGTCTTTTGCACATCTACTGTACTCATCCTGATCTGGTAGTCTCCCAATTTAAGATCGATTTTCGAGAAGTTGATCCCCTCGTAAAGCTCATCTAGTAACTCATTAATCATAGGAATGTGAAACTTATCCAACATCGTTTCCTTATTCAATGCTCGAGAGTCCGAGTAGAACCTCTAGCTACCATCTTTTTTCTTCACCAACAGGACTAAACTAGAGAAGGGGCTCATGTTGGGGTTGATAATCTCTACTTCGAGTATCTCTCGAATCAAATTATCTATCATGATGTTCTCTCCATCATGATGTTGAAGCTCTATAGTCACCAGTTCCAATCCTAATTGTTCAACGACCTGATTTGAGATAAAGTTTTGTGTGGCCCTGCTATCCACCAACACTAAAATCGGTCCAATTTGCCTCCTCACTTTCATGGTGTGATTCAGAGTAAATCCTGTTACTAAATTGAGGTACACCTCTGCAACATCAAAGTGTAGATACTCCTCCACCGTGTCTTCCTCTAATTCCTCACCATCTCTCCTTCTGAACTAAAGATTATGAAGGTTGCCTTCTTTACAATGGTGGTCGGGGGCATACTTCTCATCACTACAACAACATAATCATTTTGCTCTTATATCCCACACTTGTGTTGGCGAGGAGCTTGACAAATTTTTGATAGTATCCGATGAGACCAAAGAATCCACTCAATTACTTCAGTCTCTTGGATAAAGGCCAGTCCATCATAGCCTCAATCTTGGATGGGTCTGGTGCTACTCCTACCCTGGTTAACATATGTCCCAAGTACTCCACCTGTAGCTGTGCAAAAAAAAAAATTCTTTTTTGAATTGGCGTACAACTTGTGCTCTCTCAACTTCTCTAAAACTGTCCATGGGTGTTCCACATGCTTTGTCTCTGTATTAGTGTATATCAGAATATTGTAGAAGAACACCAGGATGAGTTTCCTGAGGTAAGGCTAAATAACCCTATTCATGAGGGACTGCAATGTGGTCGGAGTGTTGGTGAGGCCAAACAACATCACCAAGAACTCGTGGTGTCCTTCATGTGTCATGAATGTTGTCTTTTGCACATCTACTAGACTCATCCTGATCTGGTAGTCTCCCAATTTAAGATCGATTTTCGAGAAGTTGATCCCCTCGTAAAGCTCATCTAGTAACTCATTAATCATAGGCTCGAGAGTCTGAGTAGAACCTTCAGCTACTATCTTTTTTCTTCACCAACAGGACTAAACTAGAGAAGGGACTCACGTTGGGGTTGATAATCTCAGCTTTGAGTATCTCTTGAATCAAATTATCTATCATGATGGTCTCTCCACCTTCTCAGTCTCCATCATGATATTGAAGCTCTATAGTCACCAGCTCCAACCCTAACCGTTCAACGACCTGATTTGAGATAAAGTTATGTGTGGCCCTGTTATCCACCAACACTAAAATCGGTCCAATTTGTCTCCTCACTTTCATGGTGTGATTCAGAGTAAATCTTGTTACTAAATTGAGGTACACCTGTGCAACATCAAAGTGTAGATACTCCTCCACCGCGTCTTTCTCTAATTCCTCACCATCTGTCTCCTTCTGAACTAAAGATTATGAAGGTCGCGTTCTTTACAACGGTGGTCGGGGGCATACTTCTCATCACAACGACAACATAATCATTTTGCTCTTATATCCCACACTTGTGTCGGTGAGGAGCTTGAAAAATTCCCAAGGGTGGGTCATCATATTCTTCTTCTTCAACGTCTCTTCCTGAAATGACACCGTCTGAGTCCTTGGTGTCGTGGTTGTCAAGGCACTTTTGTAGAATCTTTCTCTTTTGCAGCATTTGTTGATCTTCTTCACTTGTTTCTTGTCTTCCATCATTTAGGTGAGATACATCATTTCCCTTAATCCACACAGCTTCAGTGGTCAGTTGGCCACTCGGATGTCAGGCTTCAGGCCTTTCAAGAAAATTTCCTTTAGCTCTGTTGTAGAAATACCCCTCAACCACTCTAAGAAGAGCTCGAATTGCTCCTGGTATTTCGTAACCGTCCCCTCTTGAGTCAGAGCATAGAATTGCTCATGTATGTCCCCTTCCTTAATGACTCAGAAATGCTCTAACAAACAATCTTTAAACTTCTCTCACGAATAAATCAGATACCCTGTCTCCATCCACTGAAACCATGCTAGAGCTTTTCCCTCCAAACATAATCCCGCCACCATGAGTTTTTTCTTCCCCGGTTAACTTATTGATCGCAAAATATCACTCCACTTGATACACCCATCGATGTACATCTTCCCCTTCAAAGATTGACATCTTCAGTTTTATGAGCCTTGCATCTCCACCCTAAGCTCTTCTTGCTTCGACATTTCCCCCCATGTGTCTAGGGTGAAATTCTCTCCTTCTATCATAGCCATACCCCGCTTTCGATTCCTTCATTCCTCCTTGTGTTCTTTTGTGCCCCTTGCATCATCCCTCATCCAACTTTCGATTGAGTCCCTTCCATCGGAAGTGTCTACTCCCCCTTCTCACGAAGTTCTAGGGTGACGCTCATGGTAGTAAATGATGTCCTCCTCATTGTTGTCTAATTCGATCTCCTTCCATTTTGATCTGGTCAAGGATTTCTTGATCAACCCTTGGTTAGGGTTTGCAATTTGAGTAGTCGTCGTAGCCTTAGATTGCATCTCCATCAGCTTCTTCATCATCTCTTGCATTTCTCCTATGATTTAGAATCGGTCCTCCATTTGGCTCCCTATGGGAGGCTCTCTATGGAAGAAAACTTGTCCTTCATGGTGGCGAACCTTTTTTTCCATTTTCGACCTGTTTGTCCCACTTCTCTTTCTAAAACATCTACTTTCTTTGTTGTCATCTCTCCAAGACCTTGCTCTAATATCAATTTAATACGATCTAGAATCAAAATCAACAAGCAAACAAAGACGAAATGACAAAAAATAGGTGGAAAAACTCAAACGATGGTAGATCATCACTCCCACAATCCCAGACGTCGCTAGAAACACTACAATAAACGACAAAAACTGTAGCCAAAAACATCCCAACAATCCATAGCTTCCTTTTCCTCCTACATACTCCCCTAGGTCCTTTCCAAACTTTTTCACCCAAATCCCTCTTAATTTCTTTTCTTCTTTACGTGAGCATTGGTTCCATAATCCCCATCTGGGCGCTAGGATCGCATCTCATATCCCGATTCTAGATCGGCTGGCTTAGACCAGTCGCCGGCTAGTTTGGCATGGGCTGGTCGGTCCATACCGGTCCTCTCTGGACCGGTTCCTCTGTAAGGGCGTCACGCATAGCAGACTTTAGATGCAAGATATGTAAATATATAAGAATTATGTGTTATGTTGTAAAGATCAAATTTATTCCTTTGGGTTGGAGCATATGAAAAGCTTTTATTATTTAGAAGACATTTCATGAATGATAGAAGTTGGCTTTTGCATTTTGGGTTATAGATAAACCAATGAACTCGATAAACAACTCGAATTTGATTCGAAAGATACTAGTTCAAGATTTTTTAATTTAGCTAATAAAAATTTGAACATTTTTTAAAAACTCGAAGGTTAAATGAACCAAATTTGAACCTGACTTGACTTGTTTATTTATGTTGACACATAAATTCATTTGTTATTTAACAAGTAACTTTTTAAATGGTTCTTATTAAGCTTAATAATAGCTCATATCATATATTATATATTGTGTACTAATAATATATTATAATTTAATATCAATTTTTATTTCAGAATTAATTATTATTTATATAATAATATATTATAATTTAATATCAGAATAGATATCAATGAGTGATTAAATCATTAAAAGGTATGAATGATTTATATACATTGGATCTATTGTCTAAAGTGATGTTGATATAGCATAGGGATGTTATTACAAAAATTCAAGTTGGATGGTTGAAGTGGAGGAATGCGTTGGGCCTATTGTTCAACTTAAACTTGAAGGAAAATTTTATAAGATGGTGGTGAGACTTGCAATGCTTTCTGGCGTAGATTGTTGGCCTTTAAAGGAGAAGCATAAAACCAAGTTAAGTGTTGTTGGGATGTGAATGCTTTGGTGGATACGAGGCTTGAAACTTAGGGATAATGTTCCAAATGAATGCATTCTTGAAAGGGTTGGTGTAGCTCCTGTGGCAGACAAGATTAGAGAGAGTCATCTTAGATGATTGGTCACGTTAAACGTCGACCATCTAATGAGCCGGTTATGAGAGTAGATGCTTTATATTCGTCTTATGTTAAAAAAGGTAGAGGTAGACCTAAAAAAGGCTTGGGCATGTTGTATAAAATTGATCTTCCTTTATTAGAACTAAATGAAAATATGACACTCAACATGACACAATGGAGAAAAAGAATTCATGTAGCTGATCCCACTTAGTGGGATAAAGGTTTGTTGTTGTTGTTGTTGTATAGATTTTAATGTAACATAATTCCTCCTTATTTCTTTATTTTAATGAACTAGTTAATTAGCTCGTACTTATATTGTTTAATTACATGAAAGCTTGCGTGCAATTCATATTTTATTTAATTGATGTAAAGTGATTATATATTATTTCAAATTTTGCTTAATTTATTATTTATTTAAATTTGCAAAATCATTTGTTAATAATTTTACATAAAAAGCTATATATTTGTTCTAACTTTTTACTTATTTATTAATTTGTTGAAACACTCGGTCAATTAAAATAAAGAATCAATGTTCAAGTCAAGCACGATGATATAAAAAATTAAACAAGTCAGATATGAACATACATGATGTGAAAGCTCGGCTTGAGCTCGAGTTAAACATGAACAATTTATAATATGATCAAGCTCAGTCTAATCCATGACAAACTCAACTCGATTACAACTCTTTTGGCACGACATCACTTCAACTATATATTCATATAATAAGGTGTACATCTATTTTTATTGAAATTGTCGATCATGTATATTTGTCTTTTTATGTCAGGCGATTCTAGCTGATGATTCATAGCTGCTATCATATACTTGATTTAATGGGGGAAAAATGTCATAAAATTGTATGACGTTGCAGCATATGCATGTTCCTCTCATTAGTATTTCATGCTATCTCAACAATGTTTGGTACTGTAGAATTTAGTTTTGTAGCAGATACCAATTGATCTCAGAATGCGGCGCATATAAATCTATATCTATATCTATATCTATATCTATATCTATATCTATATCTATATATACGCATTCTGAGATCAATTGGTATGGTATCTGCTTGTCAGTTGATTCTCCCTGAGTGTAGGGTGTGGTACTCGAGTTATAGGTGCATGAGAGATGGTCGGGACTCAAATCATAGCCTCCAGCTATTCCTTTTTGATATATATATATATTATTTGTAAACTTTTGAAGAAACATGATTCCAATTAACAGTGATTCCAGCTGATGATCCAAAACTATAATTGATTTTGTTTTGAAGCGGGGAAAAATTCTTATCTTATGGCTCGATCTTGCAGCATATGCATGTTCATCTACATTTTATTTCAAATATGCAATCCTTTCTTCTTTTTTTTTTCTTTTTTTTTTTTGCTGCAAGAAAAATGATGTATTTCATCACCCCTGTTTTTATTTTTGCCTTCATTTTCTGCCTAGTCAGTTCTCTTTTTACATATACGAAAAGGAAGATTTACATACTTACCACTCAGTTCTATTGTATCTACATATCTAACACCTAAACTTCAATTTTTACACCTTAGTTATGCATGAAATTGCCTTACTTATGCATGAAATGTGCATTTATATACTACTACCAAAACTTTACTATTTACATATATGTCAGGCAATGTATCACATAAAACGTACCACATAAAATGTACCACTCTTTTTATTTTTAAAAAGTGAAATACTTCTTTTTATGCATGGGTAAGGTAGCATAAATGTTAAATTTGAATTTTAGGTGTTAGATATGTAAATACATGGTCCCCTCTGGTCTGAGATTTGATTCCCCCCGACTATAGGGTGTGGTACTCGAATGCAATTATAGGTGCATGAGAGATGGTCGGGACTCAAATCATAGCCTCCAGCCATTCCTTTTTGATATATATATATTATTTGTAAACTTTTGAAGAAACATGATTCCAATTAACAGTGATTCCAGCTGATGATCCAAAACTATAATTGATTTTGTTTTGAAGCGGGGAAAAAATCATATCTTATGGCTCGATCTTGCAGCATATGCATGTTCATCTACATTTTATTTCAAATATGCAATCCTTTCTTCTTTTTTTTTTCTTTTTTTTTTTTGCTGCAAGAAAAATGATGTATTTCATCACCCCTGTTTTTATTTTTGCCTTCATTTTCTGCCTAGTCAGTTCTCTTTTTACATATACGAAAAGGAAGATTTACATACTTACCACTCAGTTCTATTGTATCTACATATCTAACACCTAAACTTCAATTTTTACATATATATTGCCTTACTTATGCATGAAATGTGCATTTATATACTACTACCAAAACTTTACTATTTACATATATGTCAGGCAATGTATCACATAAAACGTACCACATAAAATGTACCACTCTTTTTATTTTTAAAAAGTGAAATACTTCTTTTTATGCATGGGTAAGGTAGCATAAATGTTAAATTTGAATTTTAGGTGTTAGATATGTAAATACATAGGAATTAAGAGGTATTTATGTTTTTTTTTTTTTTGGAGGAATTAAATTGTTGTCATAGTTTTAAACTATGAGAGGGTAATTGAACAAAGGTTAAAATGTGATACTAAGATTTCTCATAATTAGTTTAGATTTATGCCGAGTATGTCTACCATGGAAGCTATACATTTATTGAAAGGTTTCAAGAAAAATGATGTATCTCATCACCCCTGTTTTTCTTTTTGCCTTCATTTTCTGCCTAGTCAGTTCTCTTTTTACATATACGAAAAGGAAGATTTACATACATACCACTCAGTTCTATTGTATCTACATATCCAACACCTAAACTTCAATTTTTACACCTTAGTTATGCATGAAATTTGCATTTATATATCTACTGCCAAAACTTTACTATTTACATATATGTCAGGCAATGTATCACATAAAACGTACCACATAAAATGTACCACTCTTTTTATTTTTAAAAAGTGAAATACTTCTTTTTATGCATGGGTAAGGTAGCATAAATGTTAAATTTGAATTTTAGGTGTTAGATATGTAAATACATAGGAATTAAGAGGTATTTATGTTTTTTTTTTTTTTGGAGGAATTAAATTGTTGTCATAGTTTTAAACTATGAGAGGGTAATTGAACAAAGGTTAAAATGTGATACTAAGATTTCTCATAATTAGTTTAGATTTATGCCGAGTATGTCTACCATGGAAGCTATACATTTATTGAAAGGTTTGATGGAGAAGTACAAAGAGAATAAGGAGGATCTACATATAAAGTTTGAGATAAAATTTCAAGAGAAGTCATTTGGAGAATTCTAGAGAAGAAACATTTTCATATATACCACTCAGTTCTATTGTATCTACATATCCAACACCTAAACTTCAATTTTTACACCTTAGTTATGCATGAAATTTGCATTTATATATCTACTGCCAAAACTTTACTATTTACATATATGTCAGGCAACGTACCCATAAAACGTACCACTCTTTTTATTTTTAAAACGTGAAATACTTCTTTTTTATGCATAGGTAAGGTAGCATAAATGTTAAAATTGAATTTTAGGTGTTAGATATGTAAATACATAGGAATTAAGAGGTATTTATGTTTTTTTTTTTTTTGGAGGAATTAAATTGTTGTCATAGTTGTTTTAAATTATGAGAGGGTAATTGAACAAAGGTTAAGATGTGATACTAAGATTTCTCATATTTAGTTTAGATTTATGCCGAGTATGTCTACTATGGAAGCTATACATTTATTGAAAGGTTTGATGGAGAATTACAAAGAGAATAAGGAGGTTCTACGTATAAAGTTTGCGATAAAGTTTCAAGAGAAGTCATTTGGAGAATTCTAGAGAAGAAACGTGTTCATTTGACTTATATTCAAGTCATTAAAGATATATATATAATAGAGCCGTTACTTGTGTTCGAATAGGAGGAGGATTGTTAAGTCTTTTCTTATTTCAGTTGGATTACATTAGGGATCAGCTTTAAGCCCATATCTTTTGCTTTAGTTATGGATGCTCTTACTGTACATTTACAGGAGGATGTACCTTGGTGTATGCTTTTTTCCTATGATATCTTTCTCATGGATAAGACTAGAGAAAGAGTTCAGGAAAAACTTGAATTATGGAGGTTTACATTGGAGTCTAAAGGTCTTCATTTGAGTAGATCTAAAACTGAATACATGGAATGTAATTTTAATAGTAGTAGCTCTAGTGGCAAAGTTACTATGAGTGATCAAATCATTAAAGTGTGTGAACGTTTTAGATTTCTTGAGTCTATTGTTCAAAGTGATAGTAAAGTTGGTTGGTTAAAGTGGAGGAATGCATCGGGCCTATTGTGTGATGGAAAAGTACCGCTTAGAATGAATGGAAAATTGTATAAGATGGTGGTAAGACTTGCAATGCTCTATTGCACAGAATGTTTTACAAAGAGAATAAGGAGGTTCTACGTATAAAGTTTGCGATAAAGTTTCAAGAGAAGTCATTTGGAGAATTCTAGAGAAGAAACGTGTTCATTTGACTTATATTCAAGTCATTAAAGATATATATATAATAGAGCCGTTACTTGTGTTCGAATAGGAGGAGGATTGTTAAGTCTTTTCTTATTTCAGTTGGATTACATTAGGGATCAGCTTTAAGCCCATATCTTTTGCTTTAGTTATGGATGCTCTTACTGTACATTTACAGGAGGATGTACCTTGGTGTATGCTTTTTTCCGATGATATCTTTTTCATGGATAAGACTAGAGAAAGAGTTCAGGAAAAACTTCAATTATGGAGGTCTACATTGGAGTCTAAAGGTCTTCATTTGAGTAGATCTAAAACTGAATACATGGACTGTAATTTTAATAGTAGTAGCTCTAGTGGCAGAGTTACTATGAGTGATCAAATCATTAAAGTGTGTGAACGTTTTAGATTTCTCGAGTCTATTGTTTAAAGTGATAGTAAAGTTGGTTGGTTAAAGTGGAGGAATGCATCGGGCCTATTGTGTGATGGAAAAGTGTGATGGAAAAGTACCGCTTAGAATGAATGGAAAATTGTATAAGATGGTGGTAAGACTTGCAATGCTCTATTGCACAGAATGTTGGTATTTAAAAGAGAAGCATAAAACAAAGCTAAGTGTTGTTGGGATGAGAATGCTTAGGTGGATGAGTGGCTTGACACTTAGAGACAAAATGTGAAATGAATATATCCGCGATAGGGTTGGTGTAGCTCTAGTGGCAGACAAGATTAGAGAGTCTTCTTAGATGATTTGATCACATTAAACGTTGACTATTTGATGATTTGGTTAGGAGAGTAGATGTTTTAGATTCGACTTATGTTAAGAAAGGTAGAGGTAAACCTAAAAGACTTGGGCATCTTGTATAAAAAATGATCTTAATCTATTGGAATTAAATGAAAGTATGACACTCAATAAGATGCAATGAAGAAAAAGGATTCCTGTAGCTAACCCCACTTAGTGGGATAAGGCTTGTTGTTGCTGTTGTAGTTCTTTAATGTGGCTTTGGTTCATTGGTAAAATATGAATACGGTGTGGCATTAAGAAGTAGAAACAGATCAACAAAAATCCGCTTAGAATGAAAGGAAAATTGTATAAGATGATGGTAAGACTTGCAATGCTCTATTGCACAGAATGTTGGTATTTAAAAGAGAAGCATAAAACAAAGCTAAGTGTTGTTGGGATGAGAATGCTTAGGTGGATGAGTGGCTTGACACTTAGAGACAAAATGTGAAATGAATATATCCGCGATAGGGTTGGTGTAGCTCTAGTGGCAGACAAGATTAGAGAGTCTTCTTAGATGATTTGATCACATTAAACGTTGACTATTTGATGATTTGGTTAGGAGAGTAGATGTTTTAGATTCGACTTATGTTAAGAAAGGTAGAGGTAAACCTAAAAGACTTGGGCATCTTGTATAAAAAATGATCTTAATCTATTGGAATTAAATGAAAGTATGACACTCAATAAGATGCAATGAAGAAAAAGGATTCCTGTAGCTAACCCCACTTAGTGGGATAAGGCTTGTTGTTGCTGTTGTAGTTCTTTAATGTGGCTTTGGTTCATTGGTAAAATATGAATACGGTGTGGCATTAAGAAGTAGAAACAGATCAACAAAAATCTATGTTATTATTCAAGCATGTTATTGATATTATTTTTGTGTTTGGGTAATGATGCAGGCAATGAGTCAGTAATCACTTCGCGTGTATTGCTTGTTCAAGATTACTTCTAAAACCGCTCTTGTCCTGAGATCTAGAGAATTTGAAAGGGTTTCCCGATTGGAGCTGGCCCAACAATTTTTAGTCCTTCTCATAAAAATGATTTTTTTTCCTTATATCAATCAAAAGATGCAACTTGGAAGCTTTAAACTGCTTTTCAAGGAGGGGCATTCACATAATTACCACCCAATTCCTTTGTGTTTGCATATCTAGCATCAAATCTTTCATATCACATAAAAATACTATTGTCACCTCTGTAACTTTTAGAATGCTTTCATGCATAGGTAAGGGGTCCTATATGTAAAAATTGAATTTTTGTTATTAGATATGTTAATCTTCTTTTGAGAAATGTATTACCACAAATAAACAAGCACTTGGGCCTTGAATTTAGATGTCAGCTAACTTCTCCATTACTTTCCATAGAGGCTAGGAGAAGGAAATGGCTCGAAGGCAATCCCGAGGCTTCGAGCACCGCCGAGCCCGGTTTTTGATACTTCCGTCGTGCCCTGGTGGGCTTGGGTCAAAAGATATCACCTTCCAGAAGCCGAACTTTTGAACGGTCCGTATTCCTCACATATCTCTCTCTCACATTCTCGAAATTCAATCTCTATTTATAAATTGAAGTCTTCACAGGTCGTGCCGCCATGATCGGATTCTTCATGGCTTATGTCGTCGACAGCCTCACGGGCGTCGGTCTTGTCGATCAGACGGGCAACTTCTTCTGCAAAATTCTTCTATTAATCACTGTTGGTGGAGTAATCCTGATAAGGAAGACCGAGGATATTGAGAAGTTGAAGAAGCTTATTGAGGAGGCAACCTTTTATGATAGGCAGTGGCAAGCAACTTGGCGGGAGGATGATGAGAGTGATTACAAGAATTAGGGGTTTCATTGGAAATGTCATTAATAGTTTGTTTGTTGAAGGATGATTGGAGTACATTAATTTAGTGTTTCATATGTTATTAGTGCTTGGTTTTATATTGTGTTAATAAGGCTATTTTAGGCATTGTACTACCTGTCCTATGTCTCTCTCTAGGAATAAGTCTCCTCTTTATGAAAGACAAATATTCTGGAAAACTATTTATTTATAAGTACTTGAACATTGCTTTGTTTATTTATGCAAATTTGCATATTTTCATTTCCTGACAAAGCCAAAACAAATTAAAAACAGTCCAAGGCTTTTCAAAGCATGTTTTTCACTGTTTTTTAAATGAAAACAAAGTAATATAAATTAAAAAATTTTACACACCTACCATTCATTACTTATCTTATGTATTACATACGAATTTAAACTTCAATTTTTACTTACATTTTTCCTGATGTATATTTCACTTTTTTTTTAAATTAAAATAATAATATTTTGGATGTGTGAAAGATCTAGGTGGTGTAAATGTATATATGAAGAATCTGGGTGGCATGAATGTAGAACTAAAACTTTAGGTGTTAGACATGTAAATACAACAAGAATTTGGTGATATATATATATATGTAAATGCCCCTAAAAATTTTAGAAACCGCTGTCCAAGCACTGAAAAACTTGCTCCAGCCCTCTGTAGCCTCAAAACTCGAAATCAATTCTCCATAGCATGCCGAATATGTAAATTCACTAACAAATTTATTAGTGAAGTGCGTTACATAATGACTCCAAAAGCTCCAAAGTTTACAACACAAATCACCACACTGATGACACAATTCATATCAAACATCAAAATTAAATAATTACACAATTATCCCGAATCAATTTTCAATTTTACAGCATTACTTCTTGGTCCAACGCAAAAAAACAGTTCATAACCTCCATACTGCAATGCGAAAGTCCAAAAAAACTCGTATTGAGAAAAATGAAATAATCACAATGTGTTACTTTTCTCAAATAAATTAGAACATAAAAACTCAATCATCAACACGCACTATATGAACATCCAAGACCATTTCCTTTTCAGATTCTGAGAGCACAAATATGCATCCATCTCCTTCGCACAGCGCGTTATCTTCCACAAACCTCCGCCATCCCTTACCAGAAAGTCCAGTCAAGGAACCTCCATTAGAAGCTACTTCAAATTTATATTTCACAGACCACATTTTATCCTGATGCCGTAGAAATATTTTCTGTGGTCTAAGACGAAGGTGTTTAACTGCAAAATCACTAGGAAATATCTGCAAAATATAAATCTGCAATTGCAGAAAAACATGAAAAAAAGGTAAATCTGGAGATTTAAACGGTTATGTGAACCAGAGTTTAACGCAAGTAATTTGTACTGATTGAAGGAAATTGATGGAGATTTAAAATATAAATCATTTTCTCACTTTTAGAGACTGCATGGAAAACTGGGTTTAGCTGAGATGAACTAATATGGAAGTATTGACAGAAATTTGAAACTTTGAGAAATGACCCAAGAAAAAGGGATTTTTGTGCTCTAAACCTCTCTAGTATAGCAGAGCTTGATGAAATTCAGGACAAACTTTTTATTGACAGTTAAGAGGCTTTAAAAGTTAAAAGAATGAATGGTGTAATATATGTAGCTTCAGAATTAAAAAAAAAAAAACTATTATATGGAAGAGAAAGCCACAAGTAATGGGATCCAGAACAAAACAAGCAAATATTATAGGGTCATTTACATACATGCCGGCCAATTCCTATATATTTATATATCTAACACCTGAACTGTACATTTTGCATTTATAACACCCAAAATCTTTCATATCACATAAAAAATACCACCATTTTAACTTTTAAAAAGTGAAATAAACCTTTAGATAGGTAAGGAAGAATGTAAGTAAAAATTGAAGTTTAGGTGTAAGATATGTTTATATATAGGAATTAAGTGGCATTTAGGAAGAATGTAAGTAAAAATTGAAGTTTAGGAGTAAGATATGTTTATATATAGGAATTAAGTGGCATTAATCTCATAAGGCCCATATAGCATTTGGGGGTTCTGTTGCTTAAAACTCATTTTTGGGTATACACATGCATGCTTATGAAGAAGATAAACAAAAAGTAGGATATCGTTCAGTTTTATTATGTTAGATACTGAGCTAATCTTAAGATTTCAAAATTCTTAGAGTAATGCTGATGAAACTCCACCTAGAATTATTACAAGCAACCCTGCTTATTTTTAATATTTTTTCTCTTCGTCATCTTTAATCAATGCATATTTTGCCTGGAAATTTAAACCTTCTAGAGATGATTTCTAAGATGGTCCTTTGCAGCAATATTATGTATAAATGTTATTTCTATGATAATAATTAAGACATTTTCCTGCTGCTAACTTAGATACTAATATAATGCCTTCGAAATAGACAAAGAAATAAACATTGAAAGAAGCCATCTGCTGCAAATCCTCAAAATTTTCAAGAAGAAATAAACAATTGCAGCATAAAATATAAATTATTCATAAGAATAACAAAATTTGAAGTTTATTGCTAGAAAATAAAAATGATTGAAAGTGGTACAAATTCTGCAAATTTATGGAGATCAAGTAAATCGATTCATCTTACCATAAAAGCACTGGTCCCACTCAAATGAGAAGGCAGTAAGAACTTGGTGAACTAAGGAGTTTTTGCACAAATGGCCTTTGTGCTGCGGAAGTATTTCAGTTTTGCTTTCAACTTTATTACTGCTGTTTGTTCTTTTTGCATGTTAACAGAACTTCACATAGCTGAACGCTCTTCTACCATTTTGGACTGAATAGCATGCTCTGAAAATTTGGACCAAAAAGGTTTAAATAACTAATGCCAAATATTTTCAATAGAACCAAATAAATCAGCATTAACCACATTAATATAAAAACAAAGTTGTATAAGATTATTCTGACCCAATTACCCATATGATGGGCTCCAAAAACTGATACATGGCTCAGAAAACATTAGGCATTGAATGCATCAGAAGGTAGCATAACTTTTTCATAATATTTTTCTATTTCGTCAAAGATTTTCAGCAAATAATATATTCATGAATTTAAGTTTTAGAAGTAAAATCATGCTATGCATTGATAATTTTATATTTCGCCTTCTAAGATTTTGTTTTGCAGATAAAATGTAATGTCTTAATATTTTGTTGCTTTGTCAAAAACTTAGAAGCAAAACCTTTCATTATTTTAGAATTGTTTGCAAAATCTAAATCGATTTCATGGCAATTAAATATAATAGAGAAGTCAGATTTCAACTTTTGTAGCCCATTTTGAGAGGAATCTGATCAGGATATCTTGACCAATTTTAAGAATATATAATGCTCTCAAAAATGAGTTGAGTTGTAACTGCTAAATTGAATGCATTCGGAATAAAAATAAACATTTACAGCTTGTTTGGGATCAATTTTGTGTGTTTTTTTTTTCTTTTTAAGAACATGTTTGCCCAATATGTTTCTAACGTTTTTTTTTTGTTTCTAAAAACAAATAACATATTTTTGAAAATACTTAAAATAACTTTTAGGTGTTTTGAGTGTTTTAAAAACAATCATATGTTAATCAATATACCAAATATGTTATGTTTCAAATCAAAATATTAAAAAAAACAAAAATAGAAAACAAAAACAAAAAAGATCCCAAACGGCCTCTTAATTAAAAGCAGGTTATGAAAGAGGTCACCATAATTATTTTCGTCATTGGGTGCAGAGGATCTCATACCAAACCTTCTGCCATCAAATTTTACGTTAAATGCAGAACTTTTTTCATAATTTGAAACCAATTGCATGGGTGAATTATCAACACAAGGTAATCTTGGCGAAGAAAATCTCGGAACATCAGGGACCTGGTTGTCACGTTTTTCCTCTGCCTGGCATCCCTTTGCAGGGATAGGATTCATGATTCTAGCAAAGTACGATGCTTCTCTCTCACAACCACTTGGGTCAAATATTAGAACACTAAAACATGAACTCCCACAATATTCAAAAGCCAAGCAGTCACCTTCTTCAACATAATTTGCTTCAACAAATTCCTTCCAGCCCTCATTAAGATATATATGGTCTCCTATGTATGAAAATCTGACTGGCCACTGGTTGCCACTTGGACCCTCTAAAGTGATAACTTCAGCCAGTTGTTCAAAATTCATCATAAAATTCATTGGAAAAGTCTACAAACAGAAAATGAGAATTATAGTTTGTGTAAAAGAACGTAAATTACGAAGATGAGTTGCGTGTGTATATATATATATATATATATATATAATTGCATGCATAAAAATGTAAGAAGACATGGGAGTGATTTCTATGCAAGTTCAAGTTTTATTATTTTATTCATCAGCACATCACCATTATCATCAATAGTTTCATAACAAATATTTGGAGTCGGCTTCATTACTCCTTGATTCTCCACTCATCTTAATTGAGTATCGTGTGCAGCACTAACCAAAGGTTTGTGACTACTTTATTACAATAACAAAATAACTAGTAGAATTTCGTTTCGCTCAAATAAAAGGGTCCAAGCCAAAAAGCTAAAAAGAGTAAAATTCTGACTAATTCCTTTTAAGAGAAAATACTTTCCAAAGGTTGCACTATAAATGAACAGCGCGCCACATTCGAATTGGGTTTGGGCTTTATTTTAGAAAAGATCAAAATAACTAGTAACATCTTTCAACAGCCTAGTAGGTTAACACGAGCATGTCGTTACATTGAAGGATGGGTTTCCTCTTATCAGTGTCAGACCATAGTAGTATCTTCATATTCAAAATGATGAGATAGAGAGGTTGATCAGAGAGATGCTCGAAACGGAGATTATTAAGCCCAGTGTGAGCCCTTTTTCCGATCTAGACTTATTGGTAAAGAAAGATGGGAGCTGAAGATTTTGTGTGGACTACAAAGCTTTGAGCAAAGAAACTATACTAAATAAGTTTTTTCTTCAGGTGATTGATGAACTGTTAGATAAGCTTTTTTGAATAGTCATATTCTCCAAGTTTGACTCGAAATCAAGATACCAACATGTTCGGATGCGGCTGAACGAAGAACACAAGACTGTCTTTCGAACTAGCGAGGTTCACTATAAATTTTTGATTAAATGAAAAAGATTGTTAGATTATAACGCCGCATGAGAGTCATACGATGTAATCCAGCAACAGTTTCTTTTTTATTTTCCACCTTGAGGATAAAGTATATTTTTCAGATGGGAGTATTGTTACGTCTGTGCCTCAGGACAATTTAGTATTTTATTAGTTATTTTTGTGGGGTATAAATAGGGAGCTTATTATATTTAGGGTTGGGTTAAGCAATGATATTGTTGTCTTGAGTCTTAAGATTTAGGTTTGTGAGAGATCGTCTCTCTCTCGAATTGTAGGTGTTTATGTTTATGTATTCAGATTATGTTGTTTTGTGTTATTCAAGAAAATATTCGTTTGCCTTAAATTTTGGGGGAAATTCGTATCCATGCGTATTACAATTAAGGGTGTAAATGAGTTGAGTCGAGTTTTACGTTGTTTACTTACAGAAAATGATAAGGAGCGCTGGGGCGAGTAGTCATGTGTGACTTGTACATCCTTTGCATAATAGTTTTTAGAGCTTTTACAGACTTTTGGGTATGTCTTTCATTATGTTAAATTTAATAGCTCTGTATAGTTTATGATTTTTGTTGATATGATTTTTCACGCTTTCGAGTATATGCGAATATGAAAAAAAAATATATTTACGACGATTTAATTAGACACTAGTTCATTATCCACTAGGTCCTAATTCCGCAAGTCAAGAAGAGTATTATTGAAAATTTACTTTGGCAAAATTGTTTGCCTCTATAGCAACTCAACCGAGTATGTATGTAAAAATTGAAGTTTAGTTGTTAGAGATGTAATACGTAACAAGACGCGATTTTTCAGCCACCGCAAATCTGAGAAAGTCGTAATTTTGCACTAATAGAAGATTAACATTGATATTAAGAGGAAATTTCCCTCCCTACCAAAACCTTTAGAAACAAAATAATAATGTAGCTAGATGAAATGGGCAACTGGTACATTAAGTGCTCAAGACATTTGCATTACGATATAAAACACCATTTTTATCATTTGCAGAGCAGCACAAAGGTAAAGAAGAAGCCGTTGTTTGATAGTTCTGTGAACCCTAATACAGAAAATGTACAGAGAGAGGGTTTGTGTGCGCGCTAAACATTGGCGTTGCTTACCAACATTTGAGAGAAATGTTGGCCCATAAACTTAACAAACTGGCAGCTCATCTCGAACAGTGCGGTGATTTTTCTTCCTACTATTTCCAGATTCAGTCACTGTGTCCCGTTTTCCTGGAAAACCCACACCAATCTAATTGGAAGGATATAAATATTTAAAAAAAAATAAATGAGAAAAAGAAAGAAAGGAAAGGAATGATGCGGACACCATTGAAGGAATATGTGGAGTTCTAGATTTAGATTTACCTAAATCAGCAGAAGGTAACAAGTTTCATGCAGGAAATGCTACATTTTCCAGCAGCAGAGTTACCCTCGGGAAAAATTTTAGGGGCGCTTACATGCGTAGCACGCACAAGTGGGCAGCCGAGACTTGGATACTGTTTTTACGGTCCTACGCCCGACCTAACACCTAGCAGATATGAGCGCGGTATTTTATTCCACCCAATCACGTGATAATCACGTGACGCCCTCGTCGATTCCACCTAGGGTTCCACTGGATCATGGAGAGTCCATACACCTGACAGACAGTAATCTGATCTGATACCACTTGTCATCTCCCAAAAGAGCCTTTAAGAGAGGTGGCAGCCCAGGACTTAAATACTGTTTTTCGGCCCTCGACCTAGCCGATGTGAGACTATTTATCCATGACAACTCGCTTCTAATGGATTCAGGTGTCTCGCGCAATAAAAAAATTTTCTGAACTCCTGATTTAGCTTTATGTGTGGTCGGTATTCCTGACTTATTTTCAGATTATTTTTGGATTATTTTCAATAATCTTAAAATAACTCAGAATTATTTCTGGGTTATTTAGAAATAATCCAGAAATAACTTGAAAATAACTCAGGAATAATCTGCACCGCACATAAAAGTATGTTAGGTGTCTGAATAGAAAATGCACGTCACGCCAAGTCTTAGTCCTACGCCTCATTTGTTTTTTTTGGCTTGGTTGGGGTATATAGAAATTCGAGCCAAAAATTAAATTAATTTTCGACTTGTTAACAATCTCTAAGCTAAGTTTGCTAAATTTATTGTCCTTCCATTACTACGATCACTACAACTGTTAACGATCTAGTTTGGAGCTAAGCTAAGGTTGGCTCAAAATGTACTTTAAAAAAAATTGAATAAAAATTTTTAGCTCGTAGCTCGACCCATTTATTTTTATCTGATCTCGATTCAAACCAAAAATCATATCAAATTTTGAGCAATTTCTTAGCTAAATTCATAGTCTTAAAGACTTCCATATTTATATGAATAGCACTCAATATTTTCATATCACATTAAAAGTTACAATAATTAATATTTTTAATATTCAAATTTATCTTCTCGTGCATGTTGGCCCTTAAAATAATTTTTTAAAAAAAAAAGACAGAAAATATAAATATTTATATAATTAATTAAGTTGAAAAGAGGTCTACCTACTATAAAATTATTGAGTCTGCTCATCGCAAGCAGAGATGCATGCGGTGGGCCAATAAAAACTCCCCTTTTACCAAAAAAAAATGTATGTCAGTGAAATCATTTTTATTTTATTTAAAAAAAAAAAATTATTGGATGGCACAGTCTGCACGCAATAAGAGCTCTACTCCTGCTTGTTGGAGTGCACATAAGCCCAATAACTGTCCTGGTAAGGCGAAGCAAGGACTTGGAAAAAAAAGAAAAAAAAAACGATGAAGGGATAGAAGGCCCTAAATTCTCATATTTCTTTCTCATCTCGAGAGATTATTGTATCACAACATCTGAAATAATTTTACGTCTGGTATCCAATAATAAAAGGCTACTGATAATTTGGACTCACTATCTTACACAATTCAGGCTGTGTTGACATGTGAGAAGGCGCTAGACACAAATTTGAGTCTAATGCGATAATTTTTCCTTTCGCTTTGTCCTCTTCCCTGTTCCTCTCTCCGTTCGCTCCTCCTTACACTTAAGCCGCACAGGTCCTCGAAGAAGCCTTCGTCTCTCCACTGTCCCCTCCCGATTTAGCCCAAAACCATCGCAATCTACGGCTGAACCTTCGAGATTAGAAGGCAACAGCAAATATCGATCTACAGAGACCCGAAATTCCCATCTCTCTCCTTCTTCCTCACTGTTCCTTGCCGAAACAACGAAAGCTAATGGAGGAAACCTGCCCGAACCTTCACGATACAGTCCCAATTAGCACTAACTGGGAAGACACGTCGGAATCACGGCATACAGAGAAAGGGACGGCACGACGGAATCGCGGCCGACAGAGACACGAAATTCTCATTCTGCTTCTCTTCCCACTCTGAGGCCTGCTTTGCCCTTGCCGTTCCTAAAGCTCGATCCTCCTTAGCAAGGGCATGATAGTGAAGAAAAACAAGAGGTATGCAGTCGGCGATAAAGATGGAGGTGCTTTATCAGGCAAGAAATCCCTTGTCAAAGGAAGATTGTGAGGCTTTGCATCGATGCATGAAAAAGGTTATTCAGAATGCTCTTGAAGTTGATGCAAGCTGCAGTAATTTTCCCATTGAAATGTTTCATTATCGGTTGTTGGAAAAGTGCGTGAAGTTGGAGCAAATGGTAATCAGTATCCTAGTGATGATCATCACTGTCAACACGGTCGGAGCTCCACAGCGAAATCGGGCTTGTTTTCTTTTTGTGCAGATATTGTAGGCTTACATGGAAAGATCTTTTTCGGTCAAAAATGCAAGAAAAGTGAATAGTTTTCATGCATCTTATAGACTTGTGAATTAAAATATTTTTTTCTGATCATAGTATCTCGCGCATATTATAGGCAGAGAAGCAGTCAGGCTCCCCAATGTAGCCCCCATATCGGGAGAAATTATTACATATGGTCCGATCCTGACCGTAGATTACGGTGATTTCCTGTCAAAATATAGTTCAATTTTTTTTTTAAAAAAAATTTAGTGGGGCCCACCGAAATACATCGGTGATCGTAGATCAGACATCGCATGCGGAGATGTATGCGATGTCCGTCTGTATGCAATAATTTTTCCCATATCGGGGACAACGCAGGGTGGCTACCAAATTTTTTAGTGGATTTGAACTTGAAAAATGATTAAGATTTGAATTTTGTAAACTTATAAAATGACTTAAATTGAATTATTTAAGCCTGTAAACTTGAAAAAATAAAATAAAATTTTTATTTGAAATTAGATTATCAAGGACTACAAATGATTTTAAAAGTTTGAATGCTTAAAAGTTTGAATGCTTTAAATGACGACTTAAATGTCATAAATTGAGGAACTAAAATTGAATATCAATTCTACAAATTAGGGGTTGAGCTTAACTTAAATATGAAACATTATAAATTAGGGCTAAGTTTAAAATATAAATCTTATTTTTAAATGTTAAACTATGACTTATTAATCGTCATCACCAGCGAATTCGCAATATTCGTTCCAGCAAACAAAAGACAGTAAAATGCTTAAGAAGCAAACTTGTGTGTGGCATAAAGCTATAATATTCACACAAACTTTCAAGATGTTCAAATGATTTTAAGACTTTATCAAATTTTAAGACAATATTCGATTTGAATATGAATAGTTGAATACCTATATACTTGTACTTAAACCGACCGTTTAAGAAGTACTTTTTGAAGCTATTTAATTTAATACATGTTATAAATCATATAAAATGTATCGATAGATCAAACGCTACAACTAAAATAGCTCAAATACACATGTTTGCAAATGATCACATGTGTTCTAACTAATGTGTCAAATATTCAAACATCGGGTTTGAGAATGTTGCGCAGGTTAATCAGGTCACCTTGTCTATAGATTAAGGTTTTAAGTTTCATCTAACTAATATGATCTACCTCCTTGCAAGGACTGGAGTAGACGAGTCTAGTAATTTCAAAACAAATGTCCAAATCATAAAATAGAAATTCACAAGTTCAAATCACGTACTCTGATCCTTTTACAAACAAGGATATGAGTCAACAAGACTTATACGGTAAAAATCTGAATTGACAAAACTAAATGTCCCCCTTCAAATATTGAAGTTTTAAAATGTTTAAAGCACTGATGTTAGCCATTTTGATTGAATATTTCGATCAGATGGGTCCATTTTTTAAATTAAGATTTTTTAAAGTAATCAACCAAATGTTCAAGCAAAATGCAATATCTAAAAGCTCAAAGCAAATCTTATCCACACTCCACAACAGTTTGTCGAGAGTGGCAAATTCTAGAGCTGTCAATTTGGCTCATTGTTCCTGAACAGCTCGTGTTCAGCTCGTGCGTTAAGCTTAACGAGCTGAACATGAACAAATTCTTAAGCTCGAAATATAAACGAGCCGAATACAAACAAACATTTTTTCGCTTGTGTTCGACTCGAAATGGCTCGAAAAGAAATAAACAAATAAATATGCATACACACATATATACATATTCATAAAATTAAATATTATAAATCATAATTAATTAAAACTTTTTTAAATAAAAAAATATATCAAATTTTTAAAAATTAAATCTTATAAATTATAATATATAACAAATTATAATAAATATTACTTATACAAATATTATATATTTATAAAATATAAAATATATAATTAATATAATATAATATATAAATATAAAACTAAAAAAACCATAACTCGGTACTCCTAAATCCCCCGACCGCGACCTCCCTCTCGAATGCTCTCCGGTTCGGCTGCCTCTCCCTCTTCCGACTCTTCTCCTTCCTCTCAAAATCACGAAAGGAGTTCGACCGCGAGAGCTTAGGGTTTGTGGTTTGTGTTTGCTGCTCTCCTCCTCTTTCGAGTCATCTCCTTCTCCTCTCAAAATTGTGAAAGCTTAAGGTTTGTTCTTCCTCTTCTTCTTCTGACTCATCTTCCTCTTCTGATTCCTCTATTTTTGAGTTGAACATGAGCACACCCTTCACGAGTCATTTCGAACACAAGCTAATATCGAACGAGTCGAACACGAGCCGCCCCTGAGTTTGCTCAAGCTCGGCTCGTTTACAGCCCTAGCAATTTTCTAATTGGCTTTAGCTCACAAATAGCGAATGTCATATCAAATCTATCAATATATTCACAATCAAAGTAATTGCATTCCAGTATGGACATGACCTGATTTATCTATCTTCATGGTTTTATTTAAATACTCTACAAAGTAGCAGTTACGAACAGAGTCATCTAACCTGGTGGTTGTCGTCGAATGGTACTATTATATTATGGTCACGACCGCAGTCCGCATATTCCCCAACGGTTTTCTACCCTTTAAGTTGTGAATTATAAGGGGTACAATTGATTGACATAAAGTTTTATGTTAGCTAAGGTCGACTTAGATTTGTTCCCTTAGACATATATCCACCCCAAATAATTAACACTCTTGGACGACACAACCAATGATTGCTGACAAGAATTCTTCTGTCATGTTGGGCCGACTATCTCCTCTAAGTAAATGAGGGATCACTATAACGTGAGATGACAGAACCATGAGATCTTGATTGGGTTTCATCCTCATTCCCTCACCATCCTTTTTAAGCTTTAAGTGATTATTTGTACAACAAATTCTAAGTCTGCTGCTATTATATGTTAAATATTAAATTCTTAATGACAAGCCTTAATTAAAAGTGTTCTCCCATTATCGGGAAGGGTAATTAATCATAGGGGTTTGCGCCTATAGGAAACTTCAAAGCACATATCAAAAAGTCCTCGCTAAATAATGTGAAATATCTGGGTGATGTCTTATCTATATGTCAATATGCCTTCTAAAAATTTGACCCTCCAAAGCTCTCTCTCTCAAAATAAAAACAAAATACAGAGAGTTATCCTCAGTAGTGATCGTGAATTTGCGGAACCCAAAGTGCATAGGTAAAGAGTTGTAAGTGTAAATTGGAAATTTTGATGGAGATAGGTAAATTCATAAGAATTGAGTTACATAGCGCATAATTCTTATAATTTTATATATCACACACATAAAATTTCATATTTACACACATAAAACTCAAATGTTTATTATCACATAAAAAATAACCCTATTATTTAAAAAAAAATCAAATCTATTTTTTAATGCATATGGTTAAAACACCAAAGTATTGTCCATACAAATATGAAAGTTTAGGTGTGAGAAATGTAAATAGTTAAGAATTGGGCGCTACTTATATAAATAAAATAAATACATCAGATTATTATTATTTTTTTATTTGAGATAAAATGAAATCAATATAAAACACAATGGCAGACGAGCGAGCAACAGGCGGAGGATGAAAACGACAACAACTAACAACATCAGGTGTTCGACAGTCATTTAGGTATTGTATAACTTTCAATTAGTTAATTGCCTTGTCATTCGCCAGTCCTCAGATGCAAAAATTTTTCTGTGCGGACTCCTAACGTAGCTCTACGTGCGGCACAGGATATTCCTGAGTTATTTTTAAGTTATTTCTGGGTTATTTTCAATAATCCCAAAATAACCCAGAAATAACCCGCGGACTTTATTTTTGGGTTATTTCTCGGTTATTTCGGGATTATTGAAAATAACCTGAAAATAACTCACGAATAACATGCGCGAATAACATGCGCCGCACGTACACGTAGAGATACATCAAGTGTCTGGACAGAAAATGCGCGCCCTCAGAGGTAGTCCATATGAATATTTTTTTTTTAACTAACATAAACATGTTATAATAAAATTAACACTCAATTTTTTTATCCACAAGTTTCGTGTTGTCCACACTTGACGTATCTCGATGAACAAATAACAATTATTATGAATGTTCAAGTCTCGTAGCAAAACAATAAAGAAAATCTTCCCCACACTGAAAAATCAAAGCACATTTTTCAACTCTAGTCCGATGACCACGACACTCTTAATATCGTTGGAAAGATGACAAAATTCTCTACAACCGCTCATTATAAGTCTTGAGGAATAAATCAAAGTAATTGCAGAATTCTCTTTATGGCTTTCAAATTTATTAAAGAATATTATTTGGAAGATTATAAATTTCTAACATTTTAAACATTTATAAGAAAAATAATTGAAGTCAATAACATTTGAAATGAGTGTGAACCCACAAAAAATTAACAAACAAAAGAAAATAAAGAAAAAGAATAAAAATAAAAATGAAATAAAAGGAGGCATCTACAAACATACCACCCAATTCAAATTTATGTATATATCTAACATATAAATTTTATTTCTTTACATTTATACCTTTATACCATCAAAATATTTTGTGTCACCTAAAAAAAAAATTACTACTTTGATATAAAAAAAAATGAAATGCATGCATAAGATGATATATATATATATATATATAATATGTAAATACATAGGAATATAGGGTGTTAATTTCATTAGACAAATAAAGTAAAGTTATACTTAAAATAAATAAATAAGGAGCATGTTCTGATAATCAAACTGTTATAATAATAAAGGTGGATTAATGATGAGAAATGCACGGGTCTAGCCCCTGCTAAGCAGAAAAGAAACAGCGGAACACATATATTTACGTGATTCGACAAATTTGTCTTTGTTCACGGAGTTGCAGAGGAATTTTATTTGCTGAGAAATTACACCGTCGAGCACCTCGACGTTTATAAAAAAAACTCTCTCTCTCTCTTCGTCTTTCCCACCACTCATCTCTCTGTAAAATCAATGCCCGAGAGAGATTACAAGGGGAGTTGTAGCATGTTTATTTATTAGTTTCATCATGTTATTAGACTCATTAAGGAATTAATCAAATAATTAATTGAGCCCATTAATTATTTTCTTTTCTCTTGTGAAGCAAATCATAGATAGCGGGATTCATGCAAGGAAAACTGTAGAAAATCTAGGGAAGAAATTAAGAATAATTAATTTTATAATTAATTTCGATTATCAAATCCAATTTGCTGTCAAACATGAGAAACTGTCAATTTGAACAATGGACTGGTTTTCATGTTCGCAACAAATCTCTGACTTGGAGACTAGTATACTGGCTACGTAGCTCTTCTCTTCAAACGTGATAACCTCCACCTCTGCAACTCAAAGCCCATGTCTTCAAGCTAGAAGACTAACTGAAGTTGCGCACCACTTCAGTTTCTGAAGAGTAACACCCTTAGTCGGCATATCAATGTCAACATAGTCTTGTACCTTCAAGCTCTTTCTTAAGTTACTCTCATTTCTGCTTATAACTCCCACTATACGGGCAATATCCTGCCTCTATTAAAGGTTTTTTTTAACAAGTCTATTCGTGTATCTCTTACTGTCATCAAGCTCAGTCTTTACAAGGTACACTCACTTGTTGTGCAATGTCTTCTTCTCTGCCATCAAGCTCAGTCTTTACAAGGTACACCCACTTGTTGTGCAATGTCTTCTTCTCTGATAGAAGTTTTGTTAGCTCCCAAGTCTAATTCCTTTGCAGGGAATCCGTCTCCTTCTTCATGGTCAGCTTCCACTTGCTCGAATTTTCATCTTTTAAAATTTCTTTATAACTCTGACTCATGTGACCAAGTCTGCAATGCCGCAAATCTGTCGTGTTCTCTGGAATTGTAGTACCAACACTTTTGAGTAAAAATATAGTCATATATAGTGTGTCAGTTTTCTTACCCCGAGCAAGTACTAATTCTCCTTTGGTAACCTTCTAGGAGTTATCTAAGAACACTATTGTATAACCACCCTCATCGAGTTGTCCAACATAAATGAGGTTTTTCTTCAACTCTCTCATCGAGTTGTCCAACATAAATAAGGTTTTTCTTCAACTCATGAATGTGTATAACCTTTTCCAAAGTACATTTGCTCTTATTAGGGAGGGCAATATAAACATCTCTCATCCCCACCACGACTAAAGCTTTTCCATCAGCCAGATATATCTTCCTAAAGTTACCTGCAACATAGTTTCACATTAATTCTCGGTGGGAAGATCTATGGAAAGAAGCCCTTGAATCCAGTATCCAGTCTTCAATAGAACTGTGAACTGCAAGTAATTCAGCAAAAGCGCATTCTATACTTCTTCGGTCACAACATTAGTTTTACTATTCTCCTTCTCTTGAGATTTCTGCAGTTCCTTTTTATGTGGCCAGTTTTGCTACAATTTTAACAGGTTGTCTCCTGACCAAGCTTTGATTTTAATCTTCCTCGGTTTGAGTTCATGTCCCGTAATCTCTCTCTGAAATCAACATTCAATGTCAAACTTGAATCTGATGTATCACCAGAATCTTTCCCGTGCACCTCTTCAGCGAAAATCAAATCACGAATATCATCATATTTTAGTTTAGATCTACCCGCATAATTGTTAATTATCATCCTCACGGTTTCCCAATTATTTGATAATGAAGCCAACAATATAAACACACGTAACTCATTGTTAAAATCAATTTTCATGTACAACAATTGATTTGTGATGGTGTTGAAATTATTCTGATGCTGAGTGACAGACACATCTTCTGTCATCTTTAAGTTAATAACTTTTTCATCAAGTGCACATTGTTATTCACTGATGGCTTTTCATACATACATGATAAAGCTGCCAAGAGATCCGCAGTGGTCCTTTCATTGATAAAGTTATGGGCAACAAATCTTGACAGGGTTAATCGTATAACCCCCAGAATCAGTCGATCCAACATATTCCATTTCGCCTCATCCATATTTTCTGACTCCTTTCCTAGTGACGATAGGTGAAGTTTTTTTCCTATATAAGTAGTCACTTATTTGCATCATCTAGTAACCAAAATCAGTTTCATTAAACTTCTCGATCACTAATGTCATCACTTCATCTCTAACCATCGTTTTTCCTTAGATCTGAACCAAGACTCTGATACCAATTATTGTGAAAAATGACGGCAATAAAGCAGAAAATCTGATCGAGAAAAATTTGCAAAGCAGAAAAGAAACAATGAAACACATATTTACGTGATTCGACAAATTTGCTCACGTCGAAGGAGTTGCAGTAGAATTTTATTAGCTGGGGAATTACATCGTCAAGCGCCTCGACGTTTATAAGAAAGACTTCCCATCTCTCTCTTCCTCTCCCTCTCCTCTCCTCTCTCTGTAAAATCAACGCCTGAGAGAGATTACATGGGGAGTTGTAGCATGTCTATTTATTAATAT
Source organism: Phalaenopsis equestris (assembly GCF_001263595.1). Classification (NCBI taxonomy): domain Eukaryota; kingdom Viridiplantae; phylum Streptophyta; class Magnoliopsida; order Asparagales; family Orchidaceae; genus Phalaenopsis; species Phalaenopsis equestris. The sequence continues at coordinate 1,302,302 of NW_018164957.1, forward strand.
TATCATACTAATAGACCACTAAAGAATTGATTAAATAACTAATTGAGCCCATTAATTATTTCATTTTCTCTTATGCAGCAAATCATAGATGACAAAATTCATGCAAGAAAAGCTGTAGAAAATCCAGGGAAAGAAATAAGAGCAATTAATTTAGAATATCAAATCCAATTTGCTGTCAAATACGAGAAATTGTCAATTTAAACTGTGGATCGATTTCCATATTCGCAACAGGTCTAGCCCCACTGAAATTACAATGGTTTTATATTAGAATAAAAAAAATATTTTTAAATAACTAAATATACATTAAATAAATTTAATAGTTATAAAATTCCATCAATTTTAAATAAGATATCCCTTTCTCCCAAAGCCCAGCTGATGTTTAATTTTATAATATCAAATTAAATGAAATACTATAAATGATTTTCAGCTTTTAAAAAAAATAATTTAATTTATTCAGTAGCTATTTGCTCTGACCTTTGGCTCCTACTGGCAAATGACGTGGCAAGCCAGTCGCCCCCCTCCTGAGCGACCAGGCTTTTTTAATTTTTTTTTAATTATCAAATTAACTAATTTAAAATCATATAATACCTATTTTGAAAATGTATTCTAAATTATATAGTGAATTGTTAGCTCAATCAAATCTATGAAATTCATAATATACCATAAATAAATTGGTGGATATGTTTAAAATTCACTGAAATTTTCCTCAGTATTTTATGTTCGTCAAAACAAACATTAGAATTAAATTAAATTTTTGTGTTGAATTAGACGACAATATAGTTTCCAATAATAATAATTACGAGCATTTACAAGCGTACCACAAAATTCCGACGCATTTACTTATCTAACACCCAAACTTCACTTCTTATATTAATACCATCCAGTATATCACATCAAAAATCTCATCATTTTAGCTTTAAAAAAGTGAATACACATTTTTCATGCGTAGGCATGGTGACATATATGTAAAAATTAAAGTTTAAGCGTTAGATATGTAAATACATAAGAATTAAGTGGTACATATGTAAATCTCCCTAATAATTATAGTACAGCCATGTCAATTCTTACTTTATCGGAAACTTGCTCTTATATGATTCACATTTACAGAAACAGAAGAACATCAAACAGACGACCAAGATTTCAAGCAAATTCCTCTGTAAGGAATACAAAATTTACAATAATCACTTTGCATAAACAATAAACTTTTACATTATTCCCACTTAAACTCATCGAGCAGAGAGGAGGAACAAGTTTAGAAGACTACAAAATGGGGATTTCGGGCTCCATCCCCATTGCAGAAGAGAGCAGTGAGAATCATCCCACAACTGGAAATTATATCATGAGGTATTATTATGATTTTCAATAACATTTTCCTGCTCACAAAATAAGTATTAAAATTTCATAAAAATAAGAAGAGCACAGGGTTAAAATTAATCCAAATCACATGGTCTCGCTGCTTGACTGTTTATTGAAATCAATATTTCATTTTAGCACCCAATTCTTATGGATTTACCTATCTCACATCTAAACTTTTCATTTTTACACAGAACACTTTGCCTATGGATGAAAAGATGGATTAGACTATTAAAATGTGATAATAAGTGTCACTTTTCATATGATGTTTGTAATTATGAAAATTTAAGTGTGAGATAGGTAAATATTAAAGTTTTGGGTGATATGTATGTAAAAGTCCTTTTTTTTATTTTGATTTTGAAATTTATAAAACTAAATAAAGTAAACCGAACTTATTTAAGTACAATACTTATGTTTAGAGTAGTAAATTTATTGTGTTAACAACAATTTAAAAATCTCCAAGATAATTTAATTATGGGGGTTTTTACAGTCACATCACTCAAAACTTAACTATTCGCATATTTCACATCCAAACTTCTATATTTACAAAAATTGAGAGGGAGGTTGGCACGGTGTTACTCTTGTTTTTGTCAATGGAGTGGGAGGCCAGAGGAGAGAGATGGAGATATAAAATAAAGCATGAGCCCCAAGGGTTTTGGTAGGGAGGGCATGGCGGCGTAGGGCAGCGTGCGAAAGAGAGGGAAAGGGGCGATTGGGTGCATGAACTGTGGAAGGTTGTCGTTGAGGCCAAAGCTTTGTGGCGTGAAGGGAGATGGGGTTGGTCAGGTGGTTTTGAGGTAAGGAAGCCGGCACAGAAAAAAGGGAATACCGCCGGCGGAGAAAGGTGGGACCTTTTGTTATCTGTCGTGTGGAAAAAAAAAAAGAGAGCCAGGTACAACCCTTCTCAATTGCAATCTTTTGTATATTGTTGGGGGGAGATGGTTGAGTGAGAGAGAGTTCCTCCCCTGTGAGATTGCTAGAGGACATGTTGGAGACGGAATCCATTAACAGAAGCTAGAAAAAATATTTTTTTTTTGTAAATATAGAAGTTTAGATGTGAAATATGTTAATAGGTAAGTTTTGAGTGCTAGGTATGTAAAAACCCCTTCAATTATCCATCAATTTAAAGCAAATCAATCAAATTAAACGTGATCAAAACATTTAAAAAATATTTAAAATTAAAGCTTGAACATAACAAATTAGTACCTGAAGATATATGTTATTAAACCGAAAACCGAACCAGAAACAAACTGAAACAATCAGTTTATTATTTTAATTTGGTTTGTCAGAAAGATGCTTTGATTTTAATTTCAAATTTTATCGTAAATGCTGTATAACAAACTAACTAAACCGTCAGTTCATCATTATTTATCTTCTTGTTTCATTGTGAAAACTTTTAAAAATATATATTTCTACCAAGAATTTTACATCAACATGCATCCTGACCATTTTCCTACACAATGGCATCCTAATAGAGTAACTCTGTTAACAAACATATCAAAAATTAGAAAGCAAAAATAGAAAAATTAAGGGGCATTTAATTACATACCACGCAATTCTTATGCATTGACCTATCTAATATCTTAAGTTTCATATTTACATTTATAACACCCAAAATTTTAACATCACATAAAAAAATATCCTAATTATTAACTTTTTAAAAGTGAAAAAAAAACTTTTCATGCATAGGTTTATAAAACCAGTGTCACTAGTGTAAATATCAAACTTTAGGGGTTAGATATGTAAATACATAAGAATAGGTGGTATGTACATAAATTTCCCAAAATTAACTGCGAACAGGATAACTCATAATATGAAGAAGGTAAAAAACAAAAAAAAACTGCTTGCAACCGGTATTACTCATAATCTGGAGAAACAAAATAAAATTTTACCTGTAATCAGTAACCCTTCTTATCCTTAATGTTGATTGATTTTTCAACCTTCTTTCCTGCAGCATGAAATAATTTCAAGCCAGTTAATATAGAACCAGTAACACATAGAAGAAGGGCTTTCCCATAATTATTGAATTGAAACACCTGAAAGATTTCAAAGGTATATAGTGTTTAGAACCACCAAGTACATGGTATTCTATTTGAAAATTCATGAATTTGCTTTGAAGCCCACATCTTTTAAAACAATCATGAATGTGCTTCATACAAATAGGTAAAATGTGTCAAGGGCGGATAACAAAGTTTAAAGAAGTTCAACAATATTTTAGGCTTGTAGAGTTATTACTGTATGAATTATATACAAACTCATTCAAATGCCATGTCAAATCCCAACTAGAAAGATGCATTTTAATAAGACAACATAACATATCACCCAAACTCCCATTAAGTAGCCCATCAATTTGTTATGAACAGCAATAAAAAATTTAACGAAATTTGCAATTTTTTTAAGTTTTTGTCAGAAATAACTCATGAATTATATATTCATGTCTAATGGTTTTAGATGATTGATATAAATTTTTCTACTTCATGGAAAGACAACTAAACAATGTTAAAAACAACAAAAAATTTATAACACGGAGAAAATGTGCCATTTTATTGGGGGTGATAGTCCTAACACAAAATCCGCAGTAGCATCCTCCCAATGAAGTTCATATAGAATACTCAAAGGTGCATAAATCCATTATCATTTCATTTCCCCTAAGCAATATAATAAATTATACAACGTGAAAGTATGTCCACTACATCTCTTTTCAAACAACCCATCATCAGTCATGGACATAATCTTAAAACTGAAAGTGATACCTTAAATTGGGCCAGAGGAATAAACATTGTCCGTTTTTCAAGCAAAATCCCATTTCCTGATTAAAAATGATAGACTCTAGTTCACCTTCGATTATGCCCCGGAGAGCACATTAAATCATAATTTTTCTAATTTCAAACATGGCAGGTGCAATTGCAACACTACCAAGATATAATTTAATGTGCCTTAATATGTAATAATGTGATCTGAATCAGAGCCAAAATCAGCAAATAAAATGCAAGAAACATGTGGAAAAACTCAAATTAGGGCTAATTTGATTAAATCTTCAAGCAAACAAACAAGATACAATGGGTGATTTACGATTCAAGAGGCAGACCGACTCTCCACAATCCCTAAACACCGGTAAGAACAGGAAGACAAAAAAGAAAATTGTAGGAATCAAACAAGAAAGCAAACCCCAGTTGATTAGCTCTACCGAAGCACCCGACATTCAAACTTTCCCATACCCCCCCCCCCCCCCCCCCCCCCACCCCATCTCCTAAATTCCTATCCTTGCATACATGATTAGGGGCTTAAAGCTAATGCGTCAGTCTAAGAGGGACTGACGTAATAATACTCATCTCCCAAAGAAACACAATGCAAGGTTAAAAGAAGGAAGCTGCTTCTGAATCACTTCATGGGGATCCCAAGCTGCTTCATAATCTGACAAATTTTTTCACTTAATCAGCACCTCATTTGCCCCAATCACTCCTCGATACACCTCTTCCACTTCCAAAGGTTCCAAAACCACCTCAAGGTCCTCTGTCAGCGTCGGAGGAAATGAAGACGAGAGTTTGTGATCTTTGATAGCACGTCTCAACTGTAATACATGAAAGATTGGATGTAATGATGATAGTGGTGATAACCTCAGACGGTATGTCACTGCCCTAATGTGTGCCACAATCTCATAGGGATCATGTAGAAATCTTCTCACTTCTCCTAACCGTCTTATGCTTGTAAGATTCAGCTTCCAATAAACCATGTTCTTGGGATCAAATTATATCTCTATCCTATGTCCATCAACCTTACTCTTCATGATTTGTTGGGCCCTCAAAAGATGTCTCTTGAGCTCTGCCAATATCATACCCCTCTCCTATCGGTCTACACTAGATAGTAGTGTTATGCACATAATGTATCAGGTGAGGTGGATCCCACACATACAAAATCTTGAAAGGTGTGGTCTATATTGCAGGATGGTATAAAGTGTCATACCACTACTCAACCCAAGCAATCCACCTTGTCCAAAGCTTCGGCGTAATTGATACAAAACAATGCAGGTACGTCTTCACACTCTTGTCAATCACCTCCGCTCGATCAGTCTGGGGATGATATATTTTACTCCTCTTTAGAACTATCCCTTATAACCTGAATAGTTCCTTCCAGAAGTGATTGAGGAACATCTTGTCCCTATCTAATACAATAAATTCCGAAACACCATGAAAATGAACCACTTCCCGTATAAATAAAATAAAACTGAGATAACAGTATAAGAGTGTCACAATGGAATGAAGTGTGCATATTTGCTCAGGTGATCCACTACAACCAATATATCAGTAAATCCCCCTTACCGTGGCAACCCTCTAAAAAATCTATTGTCACCTACTTCTAGACCTTCTAAGGCAAAACTGGGAGTTGCAGTAACACTATTGATGTCATAATCAAATACTTGTGTCGTTAGCACACATCACATCTAGCCACTATGTCCTCTACATCTCTACATATCCCCCACATAATACAAGTTCTATCGACAATCAACTGTATGACTTTTGTACCTCAAAATGTCCCCCAATTGTGTTGTCGTAAAACTCCTGTAACAGTTTGGGAATGTGCACTGATGACCTCAGTAACACGAACTGTACTTGGTAGAATAGCTATTGTCCCCTCAATATATATCTTGGATGACTGTTTGAATCCTATAACTATGCCTTGACACAAATCAGAGCCAAAATCAACGAACAAATTACAAGAAACATGTGAAAAAAAACAGATTAGGCTTAATTTAATTAATTTCCAAGTAAACAAACACGATACAATGGATGATCTACATTTCAAGAGGTACATCGACTCTCCACAATCCCTAGAGCCACTAGGAATAAGAAAACAAGAAAGAAAATTATACGAATACAAACAAAAAGCTAAACCCTAAGTGATTAATCTTCACAAAACACCCCCAAAAACCCCTTAATTTCACTCCTCGCATACATGATAAGGGGCTTAATGAGCCCCGCTCGTGGGTCGGAATCCTCACAAGAGGCAACTAAGGGTCCTGCCCCCCTAGGCTGGGCCAGCTAGGCCAGCTGGTCTGGCTGGGTCAAGCCAATCCAGGGGACTGGCGTAACATAATGATCACTAACAAATCAAAATATAGTATATATAGTACACAAAGCTATGATGACTTAGGATAGAATAGCACAGTATTATATATAATATAAGGGCATACCATATGAAGATCAGCATAAATGTAAAAGAAATTCCCCGATTAGAGTCAAATGGCCACACTGTTTAATTATTATTCAATAATCATAAAGCCATTATTTGGCATAGATGAATTATTATTCAAGTTTGAAAACATTTCACTAAAGTATTTATAACTGATATATTCATCTTTAATGTGATCAAAACAAGACATTTTAAACTGATTGTGTGAAAAAGAACAATCCGACTCAAAATATTAATATACTTATACTCAACTCCAACATAATGTTTAATGACAAAATGTCCTATTCTAATAACTCGACCCGATTTAAATGTACATATCTTACCTTTTCTTATGAATTCAAAATTTCAAACTTTGATGATCAAAGTAAAAGACACATTCTTAATGCCAAAAAATATCTTCAAAAACAAAGTGTCTGCACAACAACATAAACTTATATATCATAATATGATAGTTCTGCTTAGTTTCATTCAATTTCTCACAAAAATAGACGATCAGATGACCCTTTCGATTTAGCAAAAATACAAATATTAGATACCTCACAAAACCTCAAACACTTTATCAAAACTTGGAACTTTAAGCATATGTGTGATTATAAGCTTCTCCTTAATTTCAACAGAAGCGCTATCAATAAGTTTTGTTCATGCAGAATTCCGTCCCCATTAGTTGGCCCAGATAGCTCATAATATGGGATCCACGGGGGGGGGGGGGGGGGGGGGGGCTCTCTCTGAGAAAATTTCTACACTCCCTCCATGGCCGTGGAGGTGAGCTTTTATAAAAATGGCTAAGGGGCGGCTCTCAGGGCTAATGTTTTGGTGTATTGTGATGCTTCGGTGGTGGGCAGATTTTTCTATTTGAGCTTTATTCTTTTTATTCTTTTCTCATTATGTTGTATGTCTTTTCTTCTTTTTTTGTTTTTATATTTCGTAAGTTGTACTAGTCTTTATTATGTTTGCCCTAGCCGCAACCCATATAATAAGGGGAAAGGTTGTAACTTAGGCTTGAGGGGAATAAGAGAAAATAGCTTCTCTACGTTTCTTCATGGCTTCAAAGTCCTAGGGAGAATCCTAGCTGTTCTGCACTCCTCCGCCAGCCTCCTGCTGTCCACGCACAGCACCCTCCTCTGCCGTACTTCTATCAGCCCTCCTATCTCAGCCACAACCCCAACCTGAACTCCAGCATCATTCCTGCAGTAGTCCTGTCCCCGCAGCAGTCCCTTCTCCTTGTCTCAGCAACACCCAGCAGTGGCATACTGCTGATGATTCCAGCAGCCTTCAACGCAACCAGCAGCACCGGCACCCTGTGTTGATTCCAGCAGCATAAGCCTGCAGATTCCTGCTCTGCATAGCCTTGCCACTGCCTTCCCACAGACTGATTTTCAGGGGCCTGCCGCAAAGAACAACACCAGTTGTGTTTCTCTGCTGCCTTGCTGCTGTCCTCTTTCTTGCAATCCTCCACTCTCAGCACCTTCCTGCTTCCCTGCCGCTGATTTCCCTCTTAGTGGTTAACCAACCTATCTATCACCTAATATGTGATGAAGACTTCATGTCCTACCACAGAAGGTGATACCGAATCCGAAACAAATACGGTTGAACAGCCAGAAATCTCTTCCCTCATCACCAATCATAAACTCGATGGCTACAATTTTCTCCAATTGTCTCAATCAGCTTTTATGTACATTTGTGGGTAAGGGAAAGCACCTCACTGGAGGAGCCATTCTTGAACCTGTTGATCCTCTTTATCGCTCATGGAATATCCAGGATCATGTGGCCATGTCTAGGTTGATCAATTCTATAACCATAGAAGTTGGAAAAATTTTCTTTCTTCACAAGACAGCACAAGGGATTTGGAAAGACTTATTCTAGTATTGAAAACAATGCAGCATTGTTAGAGAACGAGACAAAACTACATGAGTTTCGACAAAAAGAGTTGAGTGTTACTCGATACTATAGCACACTATTAAGGTACTGGTTATATTTAGATATGTATGATACATATGTAAGAAAGTGCCTCAAAGCACTATGATGTAAAAAACAATAGTAAGGAAGAAGAGAATGTTCAAGCTCTTACTGGGTCGAAATAAGAATTAGATGGCTAGAGGAAGAATTATAGAGATAAAGTCCTTCCCTATCACTAGGGAAATATTTGTTGAAGTTAAAAGAGAAAAAAGTATTAAAAAGCTCATGATGGCAGGAAGCATGGGTTCATCGAGCATTGAGAGCTCGGTTTATACACGCACAACTCCTTCCAAGATTCAAAGTCAAATAAGAATCACCCGTTGTGTAAACACTGTAAGAAACTTGATTACACAAATGACAAGTGTTGAAAACTACATAGAAAACCTATACAATGGAAGCATGGACAAGGAAGGAAAGACCAAGACAGCAAGGTCCATGCTTCTACCTCTTCTTAAGGGTTGGCTGGCCCTAGTCCCTACATCAAGGAACAGTTGGATGTGTTGAAGAAACTTTTTACTAGCACCATTGAGCAGCCAACCAGCTTGAAGACATGCCAAGGTATCAAGTCCTCTTATTTTGCTAACAATGAAAGATTTCGAGCTTGAATAATAGATTCAGGTACTTCTAATCACATGACCGGAGACATTCATGCTCTCATCAACACCAAGAGATCACTGCCTCCAAATTTGTAAGACTTGTCAATGGATCTCACTCCATGATCTTTGGTAAAGGAGAATTGTAAGTCCCCTAATAAATTCATCTTTCCTTTATGTTATGTGTTCGCCACCGAAATTGCAACTTATTTTCAATTAGCAAGCTTACTCAATACTTGAATTATGTTATCAAATTACAATTTATCTCTGGTGAATTTCAAGTGGTGAATACGGGAAATGTGATTGACAGTGTTGAATTACAATGAGAACTATACCTGCTTAAGAAGAGCTATTCACTTAGCACCAAAGTGCTTTTTCCATCATCCTCTTCTCATGTTCCCAAGTCGGTTGTGTTTGAGCTTGTTGACAGTCAGGTTATATTATGTCATTGTTGTATGGGTCATCCCAATTTTTATTATGTTGCAAATTTGTACCTCTATCTCTTTATTAATAACAAGTAATAATTTTATAAATGTCAAATCTGGCAATTAACTAAGCATATTGTCATGTATATCCTCTGTCTCAGTACAAACTCTCACATAATTTTTCTATCATCCACAGTGACATTTGGGGACCATCAAAATTAAAAACTATCAATGGAGCCACATGGTTTGTCTCCTTCATTGATAATCACACTAGAACCAATTCAATAATCTCATGAAGCATAAATCTGAAACTATACAAATCTTTCAGTACTTCTATGATATGATTTACACTCGGTTCCAGTGTAAAATTCAGATTCTCAAAACTAATAATGCAAAGAAATACTTCAACTCAATCGTCAGATCCTACCTTACAAATAATGGAATCATCCATTTGAATTCCTATGCTGAAACTCCACAACAAAATGAGATAATTAAAATAAAGAATAAATAACTCCTTGATGTATTTAGGTCTATAATATTTTCTTCCGATGTCTCAAAAACTTTTTAGGTAAATACAATGCTCACAGGCACCTACATCATTAATAGAATGTCAAGCAGCGTCCTTAGATTCAAAGCCCCTCTCGATATTTTGTTGGACACATAAGCTCATGTTACAGTTTTCTTACCCAAACTTCCTCTAAAAATATTTGATTCTCTTTTGTTCATATTCATCAACCAAATTACACAATGTTTGACTCAAATCCATCAAATGTATCTTCCTCGATTATGCTTCTAACAAGAAGGGTAAGAAAGCTATAATCATTGTCTACGTAGTTGATATGATCCTGACAGCAGATGATAAAAAAGAGATTAGGAAGGTTAAAGAAGTTATTTCCATTGAATTTGATATCAAGAATCAAGGAGCTATGAGTTACTTTCTAGGGATGAAAGTTGTCGAGTCCAAAAAGGGAATTGTGATATCCCAAATAAAGTACATCCTAGACCAACCAAAGAGATAGGAATGATAGGGTGTAAACATGTAGAGACACCTATGGATTTCAACAAAATGTTAAACTTACAGGGAAAAACAACCCCACAAATGGAAAAAACGTAGATATTATAGATTGATGACAAAGCTTATCTACCTGTCACACACTAGACCTGATATCGCTTGTTATGTCAGCATTGTGAGTCAACATATAAATAGTCTAAATGAATAATATTCGAAGATAGTTTACATATAATTGAGGTTTCATTATTTAAGAAACCAGACAGATAGAAGTTTATATTGATGCTAGTTGGGTAGGATAACTCATAGACAGAAGATCCACATTTGGGTGTTGTTCCTATACAACAACAACAACAACAACAACAAAGCCTTAATCCCACTATGTGGGGTCGGCTACATGAATCCTTTTTCTCCATTGCGTCCTATTTAATATCATATTTTCATTTAGTTCTAGTAAATTAAGATCATTTTTAATACAATAAACCCAAGTCTTCCTAGGTCTACCTCTGCTTTTCTTAACACAAGTCGAATTTAAAACATCTACTCTCCTAATCGGATCATCTAATGGTCGACGTTTAATATGACCAAACCATCTAAGACGACTTTCTCTAATTTTGTCTGTCACAGGAGCTACACCAACCCTATCACGAATATATTCATTCCGCATTTTGTCTCTAAGTGTAAAGCCACTCATCCACCTAATCATTCTCATCTCGGCAACACTTAACTTATTATTATGCTTCTCTTTTAAAGGCCAACATTCAGCGCCATAGAGCATTGCAGGTCTCACCACCATCTTATAAAATTTTCCTTTCAGTCTTAGCGGTACTTTTCTATCACACAAAAGGCCCGAAGCATTCCTCCACTTCAACCAACCAACTTGAATTCTACTATTAACATCCCCAAGTCACACTTCTATCACTAAAACTATTACTACTTAAATTACATTCCATGTATTCAGTTTTAGTTCTACTTAAACGAAGGCCTTTAGACTCCAATGTAGACCTCCATAATTCAAGTTTTTCCTGGGCTTTTTCTCTCGTTTTATCCACGAGAAGAATATCATCAGCAAAAAGCATACACCAAGGTACATCCTCTTGTAGATGTCCAGTAAGACCATCCATAATTAAAGCAAAAAGATATGGGCTTAAAGTCGATAAATCTTGTCAGATGGATGATTAATTCAATGTACATCCTCTTGGGTGTTGTTCCTATATATACGAAAATCTTGTCAGATGGATGAGCAATAAGCAAGGAATGGTCTCCAAAAATAGTGCAAAATTTGAGAATTAGGCAGTTGCTTTGAGAATTTGAGAAGGAATGTAGATCCAAAAATTACTAATAAGTTGAGATGCTCAAAAGTTAATCCCATTAAGATGTTTTGTAACAAAAAATTGGCTATTAGTATTACAAAGAACCCTGTGCATCATGACAAGACCAAACACAATGAGATTGATAGACATTTTATCTCTAAAAAGATCAATGGTGACATTATACACTTAATCTACATTCCAACTCATCTTCAAGTCATTGATTGTTTCGCTAAATCCCTACCTCCATGCAACTTCAACGATTTAAATACCAAATTGAGTTTTTACAACATCTATGACCGAGCTTGAGAGAGAGTGTGGTATTCCGTCCCTATTAAGTGGCCCAAACGCCGACCATATGGGACCCACAGGTTCACTCTGTGAATGCTATTGGAGGGAATTTCCTACTTCAAATTTATTATTTTTTATTCTTTTCTTATCATGTTGTATCTCTTTCCTTCTTTGTTTGTTTTTATATTTGGTAAATTATAAGTCTTTATTATACTTGCCCCAATCACCCCCATATAATAATGGGAAAGGTTGTAACTTGTGGAGGGGAATAAGAGAGAATCACTTCTCTAACTTTCTTAAGTTCATTTAAACTTTTTTCTTAAAGTAGTAGTAGTTCATATGATCACAATATTGAATGTCTTTCACCAATCATATATATAATTTAGAAACATAATGAAAAATCCTTTATCTCATGAACATTAGTTGGTACAGTCAAATTATTAATTACTTTAAATTTATCATAATCAACAAAAAATCTATGAGTAAATGCAATAAATCACAAAAGATGTAAATAATATCATAAAACATCACTTCTTCATATTTTAATGTAACTTTTCTATATATAAAAGTCCAAAGCTTTCAAAACATGCATAGAATATTCACCACTTACTTTAAAATATGTCAAAATATCATCAATGTATATAACTAGAAATTCCCGAGAAAGAACAAAAACATGATGCATGACTCTTATTAGCGGTGATGTTGTCAACGTTTGAGTGAGTTAAGCTCAACTCAAAATTAATGCTCACTCCAAAATTGAAATCACTTCAAGTAGGCTAGACTAAACTCTCTAATTACAAGTTAGCACAATACTATAGTCTAATTACATAACTATTATTTAAAACAAGCATTGTCATTTGAGATTGACAACCCAAGTTTTTTTTCTTTAACAAACAAATCATGATGCTTTGGTATCATTGTATCAACCAAAAAATAAACTGCAGCAAACCCATATAAAGGAAGATCAAACCGTAAAAATTTAATACCATACACATCAGGTAGTTATCTTGCAATTTATTTCTATGGTAACAAAGGTAGATTCAAACTTAATGTCAAATGACAAAGATCCATTTTATGACCCAAAAGAAAAACGCTAGCAACTAGAGTTGTATTTTATTGAGCAGTAAATGTTCACAGAAAATGTAGCATGAATACTTACAAGCAATATTCTGTTCCTGTTTTTATTCGTGAATTTGTGTGCTTGAATGTTCTAGCGAGTACATTTTCAAAGGACACCGTAACTCAACTCCAACTCTTCTTCATGACATCTCTAGTTAGCCTTGCTCAACTCTATCCTTTGCTTAGTGTATAGTCCTAAACATTTTAATTTTTATGGTATGGTCTCGTAATTTGCATTTTTATTCTGTTCCGAATTCAGTTGCTTGAAACAAGTATTTTATTATCTTAGTCATGTGAAAAACATGATAAAAAACGATTTTGTTGATTATGCGCAACACAAAAGATTTTTTTATGAGATCACCATTCATCATGCCACAGAGCATAACAAAATTAAATATAAATAATCATTACAACTTTGGCATGGCATTTTAATACTTATTAAAGGTATTTATGCCACCATTTTGGTATCACATAAAAAGAAAAAAAAACAACCATAAACTTTCATAAATTACAAAGTTTTGCATCAAGAAGATTTTAAAACATGTATGATGAAGTTCAGAACGTACTTTCTCTTTCTGCGATCCACCATGTTGTTTCGCATGTCAACTTTGGGAGGAGCAGATCCAGGTTGTCCAACAACTTGCATTGGGGGGAGGGTTGGTGCAGAAGCAGCAGGCATGGGGGGCACTGGAGCGGGTGGAGTTGGGGGTGGAGCAGCAGCAGCTGGCTCAGGGAGAGGACGAGGTGTAATGTGCTTTAATCTATTGTTCCTATAATTCTTCCAGAAGAAGTATTGTTGTTTGTGGGCCAACTCCTAAAAAAATCATGAAGAGGAATGTCAAAATGATTCTCAAGCGAAAATCACGGTAAAATGCCCTTCATTAAAGTTAAAACGCCAAAGTAATGACTTCAAGATTGAATTAAAGTTAAATCACAGAATTTATGACTTCAAGCTTTAAAATAGAGGACTGCCAAAAAATCATATTGCTTATAAGTTCACAAAGTTGTTTGTCGCAGAATTCCCAGATATGGAATATGGAGTACCTATTCAACACATAGGTCAACAACTCAACTAAACATGAGAAAAAATAAAAATGAAAAAAAAAAGTAAAAACTTGAAAATCAACAAAGTACAATACTAATCAATAAAAACTTCTCCAATATTCGCCGATGTACACCACATTAGAATCAGCGGAAAAAGGAGTAATGGAGGTCATGCCAATACTTTCTTTTAATTTTAAACCATTCAATGATTGCATATTACGAGGTTGTCTAGTAGGATGGAAATATCTTAAGATCTGTCAGGCATCCATTTTCTTATTGTTAATTTATTGACTCAATATAGCTAAGGAAAAAAATGCTAGGGAATATTTCCTTTTGAGGAATGGCAGCTATGTACGTAAGATCTCTCAGCTAGGGTTTTTCGAGATTGAACTCTCTCATTCTCAGTTTTTATTCATCTTGGCAGCAAGGGTTTCTTTAAGACTTGGAAGCTTCAACTTACAAACTCCACTAGAGTCTGATGGTGCATACAAGAAGAGAATCTTTGTGAGGTAGAATTATTGTGAAAGTCTCTTTGATTTAGAGCATGTGTATTTAGGCTTTGGGAATGGATAGCGAGTGATACTTTATTGCATACACCAAATTTCCGACATCTTCGATGGTAGATCGGATTCTCTCTCATCTCCTAGAGATGTGGGCTTTATTCAAGTTGAAGCACGTAAAAATTGATGTTTTTCTAACCTTGCGCATTGCTTCATCTCTTTCATGAGTTTACATTGTAGTGAATTGTACTTCACTCTAGTGATACTTCTGCAATGAGTATTGGAGTTCTTATCATAACAATTTGATAGCATAGTTTGGAGTATAATGGCTATAAAATTCAAGGTCGAGAAATTTCATAGGTCAAAGAGTTATGCCCTTTAGAGAATCAGGTTGTGAGTAGGGCTGTCAAAAAAGCTCGTTGTTCGTGAACAACTCGTGTTCGGCTCGTTCGTTAAGTAAACGAGTCAAACACAAACAAGTTCTTAAAGCTTAAATTATAAACGAGCCAAACACGAACAGCTCTTTGTTTGCTAGTGTTCGGCTCGTTTTAGCTCAAAATAAAAAAAATATATATATTATTTATATAATAATATATTATATAGATTTATATCTA
The DNA here is from genome assembly GCF_001263595.1 of Phalaenopsis equestris. Lineage (NCBI taxonomy): Eukaryota > Viridiplantae > Streptophyta > Magnoliopsida > Asparagales > Orchidaceae > Phalaenopsis > Phalaenopsis equestris. Next base: position 1,317,706 of record NW_018164957.1, read on the forward strand.
AGTTTAAAATATAACTGCTCGAAGTTTAAAATGTAACTGCTCGTTTGGTAATGTGATTATGCGCTTTCTTTTGTATTCAATTGGTCCAGGTTCGAATCCAATACTTTACATTTACTTTTTCAGTTTAATTTTAACGAGCTAATTTCGAGTCGAACACGAGCCAAACACGAACACGAATATTTAAATAGAGCCGAACATGAACACACTGTTCACGAGCCGATTTCGAACACAAACAATTTCGAACGAGCCGAACACGAGCCCCGCCTGAGCTCACTAAGCTCGACTCATTTACAACCCTAGTTGTGGGGTCTTCTAATTTGACATGAAATTATGAAAGCACTCATTGGGCATTCGAATATGCCAGTAACAACAATTAAAGAAGAAAAGGCAGAGACGGATGAAACAGATCTTTTTCAATACAGTTGTGTTTGGTGGGAGGAGGTATCAACAAAGATCTTGGACAAAGCAAAGTGTAAAACTATTAATTCACATTTGAATGGGCTTAATTATAGTGCTCGTGATATAAGGAATACTGATATGATTGTAGATGATGAAGATCAAGCTTTGTTATTAATGATGTATTTACCTCACTCATATAAGCATTTTCATGAAAACATGTTGCGAGGGGACGGGGCGCACTAGGAGCAAGCAATTAAAAGCCAAGAAAAATAATATCAGCATATGCAAATGCAACATGGTCTACTGTTGATTATGATAATATTCTTTCTATGATAGCAAAATCTAAGTGAAGGGATCAGTGAGTTCTTGAATTAGCTTGTTCATATTATGTCTCGTGATGAATAGTTCCATACAAGTGTGCGTGTGTTTTGTAGAACTATTGGTCGTGGAAGTAAAGGTTGGAGGACACATGATAGTGCAATTAAGAACTTTTCAAGTGGTTAGGCTTGTACCCAATCTGAAAATGAAATTCATATTTTTAAGTGATTTAAGTGATGCAAATACATATATTCTTGTGGAACTCAGTTCCTTAATGTTTGCAGTAGCATTTTGATTGTCATGATAACTAAGTGTTGCAAAATGAAAATTTGACAGCCACTTACGTTATGTTTTCACCTTCGTCGGAGCATCGCATTTTGGGTAAGTAGAAAAAGGTGAACTTCCTGGTTGTAGAACAAAAGTTGTAGCAAAGTCGAACATGGGATGATAGAATTACATTAAAAGGAAGATCAAATAGAATATACTTACTTTACAATCTACCTTGGTGTCAAGTCTGAATTCAGTGAAAGAAAATAACAACTTACAATGTACAAAATTCAATATCATGCAAAATTTCAAAGGACTCTCTTCAACATTCAATTCTAGGAGTTATCTGAGTCGCATGGGATTGTGTTGTGCTAAACCCATCGGGGTTTGTAAACTTAAAGTGCTCGGCTTGGAGATGAGTCATAAAAGATATTCAAATTTTTCCACAATAAAGCCAAAGGTAGAATTGTTAATTTATCACATCAATATAGTTATGAGTGTTAAAACCTATATATGCAGGATCTCCTAGCTAGGCATGGGTAGTGCATATGAGAAAAGCATCTTTGTTAGGCAAAACGATTATGAGGGTTTCTTTGAGCTTCTTTTTCGATTGAGTGAGTGTACTTGGACTTTGAAAAGGACTGAGAAGTATTCATTTCTTATGTAAACCAATTTTGTGGTTTCTTTGATAATGGAATGGAAACTATCTTCTCTCGCTAACAAAAGCTATGTTCAAGGTGAAATACATAGATATTAGTGACTCGCTCTTTTTGTTGTTTAAGCTCTTTTGTTTTATACTTTGTGAAATACCATACTTTAAAACTGATGAAATTTGAGCGTTAACTGATGACATTTTCATTAAAATATTCATATTGGTACATACACAAAACTTATGGACAATATAATTCCAATATGACCATCAGCCAATTAACTATCAGCCAACTCAAAATAATTCAGATATGACTAACGTTGATAAAGATAGCAATCTACTATATACTACATGATATTAATATCTTTAGTGCATTTCATTCAACTTTGTCTACGCAACTTAACATCATTGAGCATCTCTGGCAAACAACCTAGAATACGGTACCTTGGTGGATATCATTCCACTTTGGCCGCACAGTTCAACGTCGTGGATTATCTCTAGTAGACAATCTGGGACGGGTCTATTATCCTATGTGAATTTCATTCAACTTTCTCCACACGGGTTAACATCATCAAGCATATTCGGCGAACAACCTAGGACAGGTTAATGTCATTTAGGCAACTCCAACAAACAGCCTTAAATCAAACTTAAATTTTTTTTTATAACACTCAACTCCTCGGTCTACACAAATTAAGTAACATTCCAACATGAGGTTACGTTGCAACATAAGAAATGAAATAATATTCAGAATCACAAAAAGTGCACTATAAGCAAAATATGATTAATTACAAACACATGAAGTCACACTATAAGAAATAATAAATGCTACATCAAGCAAACGAAAACCTTTAAAAACAAACACATTATTGTAAAGTACAAATGCTACATCAAGCAAATGAAAAGCTTTAAATAAAATACACTGTTAGGAAATGCAAAAGTTAAAACAAATAAGCAAAAGCAAAACACTAGTCAATATCAGCATCTTCCTCCCTCTTGTCAAGGGTGTGTTCCTTCAAATCACTCAACTCGTTCACATTTCGAATAAGAAGAGAGATCTTTAGATGTCTGATTGGGAGATAGGCCCTCGATGAACGACCCTTGATCCAACACCAATATCAATATCTTTCCCTTACTTCAATCTCTTATTCTCCTATTCATGGGCAAACAACTTTACTTTTAAAACCTTCACTTTGGGTATTTTAACTAAGACCAGCTCTCGTCTCCGCGAGCTCTTCTCGAGTTTTCTTCAGATCCCGATGCTACAAAGAGAAGGAAGTCATCATAGTAGATATCTCGATTCTACACTCTGCAATTGGCTTTCTAAGCCTGCAACATCCTCAAAATTAAAATTATATATATGCTTTGATTTTCACAAATTCTAAATTTTACACTTTTAGGGTAAGATTCAGCTCCATATCAACACTCATCATTTTATCATCTGTAATAAACAATTTTATAATTGATAAGTGAAAGCAACATAAAAAAAATTATGTATAGAGAGACAAAAATTCTTCAGGTCGTTGAAGTCTAGTACAGAAGCGATTCAATACCTCCAAAATATAAATTTTTGAAATGCCAGCCCAACGATTTTTATTCACTCAATCATTTTCTTACTTTTCTTTGGAGGATAAATTTCACAATCACTATCCTCGAAGGGTCGCTTTCAAGGGGGCAGTAGAAGCTGATTCAAGATGCGTTTTTTCAGACTTCTTCAACATCGTAGCGTGAAATCACCCAAGATGAATATAAAGACCTGTTTTGAATAAAAATTCTTCACTCAATTTTTGACATATTGTACTTCGAACTGTAGATTTTTAATATTCCAAAAATCAAACATTATTAGTACATCATCTAGCATGATATGAAGGGTGATAGGAAGTCCTTATAGTTTTCTTCGACTCCCATGAAGGTCTTGTTCATTTTTCAAAAAGATAAATTTGGCAGACCATCTTTCTTAATGGTTACTTCATTCAAAGATCTAGTAATTTGTTTCTGAAAAATATTCAACCAAGCACATCACTGATAAACCTGTTTATCTTAGTCATAATCACCAATGTTAGTTTAGTACCACGCTTTCTGAAAAGACAATCAATCCAACAACAATCATAATAACCCAACAAAATAACTGATAAATACATAATCCAATAGTCGATATAATCTCATTCAATTCAGACACGTGTGGAAACTGAAGGCCAACACACAAATTCACCTAATAATTTGTGATATATGTGGGTGGAGGCGTACAAGCTTTTGATCAGACGGTCAAGCAACTTAACCACCATATCACTTGGAAAATGAAACTTCTTCGAGAAGATTTTGCAAAGCATCCTCAATAATTATTGACTCTGGCTCATCAATTTTTAATATCTTGTGTGGCCTTCATGGGTTCGGGATATTTTAGACAATAGAACTCCAAATAAAAAAAAAAACAAGTGCAATAATCCTGCTTTTATAGGTGAAAAACACCTAAAAGGGAGCAGGAAACAACATGCCAAATTTTATAGATAAAAACCGCCAAAAAGGGAGTAGGCAACATAGACTTGGAGAAGCAACAACCGCCCAAAATAAAGCACAAGATCACCAAACACTTCAATTTGAGAAATTCGGTGAAGAGCCCTTGCTTTTTGGGGGCTAAAAAAGAAGAAAAAATTCAAATTTTAAAGGTTCGCTCCGCTAGCAAACCGGCGGTGCTTGCTTGCGGGCACACATCTACGTCCGCATAGGTATACAACAACAACAAGCCTTTATCCCACTAAGTGGCGTCAGCTACATGAATGTTTTTTTCTCTATTGTGTCCTATTGAATGTCATATTTTCATTTAATTCTATATCATTTTTTTATACAATATGCCCAAGTCTTTTTTAGGTTTACCTCTGTCTTTCTTAACATCAGTTAAAGCTAAAACATCTATTCTCCTAACCGAATCATTAGATGGTCGACGACTAATGTGACCAAACCATCTAAAACGACTCACTCTAATCTCATTTGCCATTGGAGTTACACCAACCCTATCACGGATATATGTATTTCGTATTTTCTCTCTAAGTGTCAAACCACTCATCCACCTAAGCTTTCTCATCTCAACAACACTAAAATTTGTTTTATATTTCTCTTTTAAAGGCCAATATTTTGCGCTATAGAGCATTGCATGTCTCACCACCATCTTATAAAATTGTCCTTTCAGTCTAAGCGATACTTTTCGATCGCACAATAGGCTCAAAGCATACCTCCACTTCAACCAACCAACTTCAATTCTGCTAACAAAACTATATCACCATCACTTTGAACAATAAACCCGAGATATCTAAAATGTTCATAACTTTGAATGATTTGATCACCCATAGTTACAGCTTTGTTACTAGAGCTACTACTACTAAAATTACATTCCATGTATTCAATTTTAGATTTAATCAAACGAAGATCTTTGGACTCCAATGTAGACATCTATAATTCAAGTTTTTCCTAAACTCTTTCTCTAGTCTAATCCACAAGAATGATATCATCAACGAAAAGCATATACCAAGGTACATCCTCTTGTAAATGTCCAATAAGTGCATCCATTACTAAAGCAAAAAGATATGAGCTTAAAATTGATCCCTGATGTAATCCAACTGAAATAGGAAAATATTTGGTCAATCATCATTTTGTTTGAACACAAGTAACAGCTCTAGTATGCATGTTTTTAATGACTTGAATATAATTCAAATCAATACATTTTATTCTAGAACTCTCCAAAAGACTTTTCTTGAAACCTTACCGTAAGCTGTTTTCTAAATCAATAAAAATTATATATAGAACCTTCCATCAAACCTCTCATTAAATTTATAGCTTCCATAGTAGACTTGTACGACAAATCCAAACTGATTATGAGAACTTTGTATCACGTTTTAAACTATGTTCAATTACCCTCTCCCATAAATTTAAAGTATGACATATTATCAACTTAATTCCTCTATTAATTCCTCTATAATTAGCACACTCTTGCGCATTCCCTTCATTCTTAAAAATGAAGACCAAAATCTTTTTCTCCACTCCTCAGGCATCTTTTTAGTTTTTAAAATAATACTAAAGAGTTTGGTAATCCAAGAAACTCTCGAATTCCTAAATATTTCCACACTTCAAAGGGGATGTCATCGAGTCCCACTGATTGTCCACCATTGATTCTCTTTAAAGCCTCCTCATCTTCTTTTTTAATAAAGCGACGGTAATAATAAAATATTTTATTATTGATAAGAATATTAATATCACTAAGATCGATCATATTTTAAGAAATTTCATAAAAAGTTTATCAAAATAACTCACACACTTATGTTGAATATCTTCTTCTAAAAAAAACATTATTTGATTTTCATCTTTAATACAGTTTACTTGAGTCAAATCTTTATCTTTCTTTTATCTTTGTTTGGCTAGTTTATACATATATTTTTCACCCTCTTTAGTATCTAAACTATTATAAAAAACACTAAAAAGATAATTTTTAGCGTCACAAATTATTCTCTTAGACTCACTACAGGCCACCTTATATTTTTCTTAATTCTCCAAGCTTTAACATTTAAACCAATTTTTATAACATAACTTTTCACATTTTGTCTTTTCTTGCACATTATTATTCAACCACCAACTATTTTGATTTATATAATTTTTTTTCTTTCTGATTCTTCAAGTACATCTTTTTGTCACTTGTTTAATAGTGTTTTTTTTCACTTTATACAACAACAACAACAAAGCCTTAATCCCACTACGTGGGGTCGGCTACATGAATCCTTTTTCTCCATTGCGTCCTATTTAGTGTCATATTTTCATTTAGTTCTAGTAAATTAAGATCATTTTTAATACAATAAGCCCAAGTCTTCCTAGGTCTACCTCTGCCTTTCTTAACACAAGTCGAATCTAAAACATCTACTCTCCTAATCGGATCATCTAATGGTCGACGTTTAATATGACCAAACCATCTAAGACGACTTTCTCTAATTTTGTCTGTCACAGGAGCTACACCAACCCTATCACGAATATATTCATTCCGCATTTTGTCTCTAAGTGTAAAGCCACTCATCCACCTAATCATTCTCATCCCGGCAACACTTAACTTATTATTATGCTTCTCTTTTAAAGGCCAACATTCAACGCCATAGAGCATTGCAGGTCTCACCACCGTCTTATAAAATTTTCCTTTCAGTCTAAGCGGTACTTTTCTATCACACAAAAGGCCCGAAGCATTCCTCCACTTCAACCAACCAACTTGAATTCTACTATTAACATCCCCATCTATATCACCATCGCTTTGGACAAAGGGCCCAAGATATCTAAATCGTTCACACCTTTTAATAATTTGATCACCCAAAGTCACACTTCTGTCACTAGAGCTATTACTACTAAAATTACATTCCATGTATTCAATTTTAGTTCTACT
>NW_018164957.1:1325310-1335749 GCF_001263595.1 Phalaenopsis equestris
TCATCAGGCCCTACAGACTTTCCACCCTTTGTTTTCTTTAAAGCCTCCTCAACTTCTTTTTTGCTAATGCGACGGTAAAAATGAAACGTTTTATTATTATTTACGATATTAAAATCACTAAGGTCGATCGTATTTTCAGAAACTTCATTAAAAAGTTTATCAAAGTAACTCACCCACCTATGTTGAATATCTTTTTCTAAGAAAAGTACTTTTTGATTTTCATCTTTAATACACTTTATCCCAAATAAAATTTGTTGCTTCATGAACATCCTAAATTTGAAAATCTTAAATTTTACTCATAAAAATAATTTTATTTGTGACTTTTAAATGCCCACATTTAATTTTATGACAATGATTCTTATTATTTTTAATTTTACAACTATTCTTCTTAAAATCCAAAACTAATAATTGATATTAAGTACTTAAATTTTCACTTGAATGACCTTATAATCTTTACATTCTCGACAATCTCTTCTTCTCATAAGAAAATATCATAAGAAAATAATTAAATTGTGTTTTATTAGATCTATTCTTATAAATTTCTCTTTTCTTAAATAAAATATTAACAATAATCAAATCATATGCTAAAGTAAACTCTAAAATGGTTATATCTTTTTCATTAATCACTTCAAAATCGTAGCCACCATGAATATTTCTAAAATTTTTTACCACTATTCCAACATGTCCATTTAAATCTTCTCCAATAAAAAATATTTCTTCAAGAGGTATAATTTATATTAATTCTTCTACATCATTCCAAATTTTTTCTTTAGAACATATATCTAAACCTGCTTGAGGAGCATAAGCACCTATAACATTAAAAATTTTAGTATCAACAACAATCTTATGGGCTATAATTCTATCTTCAATTCTATTATTTTTTACAACATTATCTTTCAAACTCTTATCTATAATAAAACTTACATTATTTCTAGTGCGACTCTCACCTTAATAACAAAGTTTAAAACCTAAGTTAACAATCTCCTTAGTCTTTTCTCCAACTCATTTAGTTTCTAGAATACATAATATATTTATTTTCTTGTGAACTATAATATCAACTAATCTCATTAATTTACCTGTGAGAGTACATATATTCCAATATTATAACCTAATATTAGTTTCACGGACCAAGTTCTTTACTCACATTCATTTGTAATATGGGAACACTTGCTTATTTGACACTATACCCGGACGTCGAAGTTGTGACCCTTGCACACTTTTCATTGCATTCAGGTCATAATACACGTCGCTTCCAAAGAACGCCCTAGACATACGCATAAGCATGTTCTCGATAATTGTTTCCTAAAACATTTTAATATAGCAAGGATTATTGTTTCCTTTTCTTCTCGCACTAATTTGATCAATTTATTATAAATGTTTGAACCAGTTAAATCTATTTTCAATCGCCTTATTTCAATATATATCATTCCAACATTTTTTCTAATACACATATTCATTTATTATCCCTACTAATTTTTTTACATATCCATCTTAACATTATCATTAATGTCACGCTTAACTTAAATAGCAATAATTTTTTCACAACCATTCAAATCCATACAACATCACCAACGAAATTGTATATTAATAAAATTCAGAGTTAAGCTTCCAAAAAAACCTATCATAAAACAAAATTCCCAAGGCACTTCTCCATTTTAACCATTCAGTTTTAAATCAATAAGTTATATCAACAGATATATCAAAATTTCTCGGCCCCAATTAGTGGGATAAAGGCTTGCTATTGTTATTGATCAGACATATCAAAATTCTATTTGTAACTCTTGCAAGCCTGAATTTTATCTTTTCTTCTAATAATATTGAATGATAATTTTTAGCATGAATACTCACTAAAATTACATATCATACATTGAATATTGTTCCACTAATTCTAAAACCTCAATCTTCTAAAAATTTCCTTCATTGCTCTTAATTATCTAATAATTTAAGTGGATGTCTCACAAACTATAATATAATCATCTAAAAAGAAATGCACCATGGCACCTAGTTTTAAATGTCTGTTGCAAACATCTTCACAATAAAAACAAAAAAGATAGAGATATAATGTTAATCCCTGAAACAAACCTATGATAATTGAAAACTCTTGGGTCACTCCACAACTACCTATAATACTAGTTACTGCTACAGCAAATGTCTTTAAAATAAAGATTCTTTGATTTAAATAAAGTAGGAGAAATACATTTCAAATAAGGATGCAATGAAAGAAAATTAAAAATAAATCGTATCGAAAAAAGCATTAAAAGGGAAGAAATAATAAAGATAGAAACATGTTTATTAGAGTATGATAGCTATTGCATATTGTAAACACAAAAACATATTATGATGATATGCTCCACAAATACAACCTTACTTCCAGGATGAGCCATTGCATTACGAAAGTTTGCATTCTGCAGAAGCTCTAGAAAGAAAAGACAATGTGGATACCTGTACAATTCCAGAACAACTTGGGTTGAATTTGCAACTTATATAAAGTCAAATTTTACACGCTTATGCCAAATTCAGAAACAAATGTTTTGGAAGGTAATGTTCAACTTTGAAATAGCAGAAAGAGCATGTCTTTTACTAACATAATGAACTTTATGTACTCTGGTCTTTGCCAGTACTGAAGATACTTTAAGTATCCAATAAAAGCTTCATCTTCGAAATAGCGATTTTGAGCCAAATCTGCAAAATTAATAAAGCAGGAAAGCAATTTATATACAATGCTTGCTTGGTAAATTAGGACGAATTTGATCATGAATGTCGTGAGTAAGCAAAAACAACATGAATCCAAGAAGATTCTCAATATATGACCTATAATATAATGACTTGGAAACATATAACACAAAAGATAAAAAAAAAATGAAACACTATAATCAGCTCACAGTGGATATATGTTGGATTGGCTAGACACTGCACAAATTCCAGCTCCAGCAAAAAGCGCTGGCGGCCATCATCGGGGTCCTTGTACGGGTTTTTCGGCCTGTAAGGGTAAATCTCTAATATAAAAAGATTTCATTTCTAACAGTTAAAGATCGGATCGATACCCTAAAAATGAGCAAAAGAAGTGAAGAAGAATAACAGTCAATCAAGGATAGGAATACTTGCGCGGATGGGGACCCTGTAGAACGATCCGCGTCTTCTTTGGTGGGATGCATCGAAAGTTCAAGCGCACTGAACAAGCTATGTCGAAATCGGAGCGACGCCGAAGGCACTAGCGGAAGCCAGCCTGTCGCTAAAATGGAAGTTCGCTAGACAAACGATTCAAACCAAAATAATTTTTTTTGCGCTCAGCCGAACATAAATAAAATTTTATTTATTTGTATTTTGCTTATTTTGACTCAAAATAATTGATGAGTATTTTTTAAAATAATTTATTTGACTATAAGCTTATAAAATTTAATAAGCAATTAAAATGATTAATTAAAAAATAAAATTCTATTTAAATTAATATTTTTAATATAAATAATAAGATTTAAATTTTGCTACTACTATTAATATTTTAAGGGTAAGACTATGTAATTAGGGTTATCAAAATGATTTGTTGTTCGTGAACAGTTCATGTTTAGCTTGTTAAGTTAACGAGCCAAAGACGAATAAATTTTTTGATCTTGGTATATAAACGAGTCAAACTGGAACAGTGATTTTATTTAACAAGCCTAATATGAATCAAGCTTGGGCTTTACACTCAATTTGTGATATCTAAAAAGATAATAATAGTATATAGGGAATACAAACATAGCATTCTAAAACGAAATTTTTTTTTAACTTGCTATATAAATGAGTCAAACTGGAACAGTGATTTTATTTAACACGCCTAATATGAATCAAGCTTGGGCTTTACACTCCATTTGTGATATCTAAAAAGGTAATAATAGTGTATAGGGAATACAAACATAGCATTCTAAAACGAAATCTTTGGGCAAATCATAATCAAATCAGTGAGAATTTGATAGAAATGAATAATATGGGTTGCACTTTGATCATGAATTTTGATATTTGGGTGAGAATTTGAAAAATGGATGAAACAAGATGCTAGATTTGTATAAAGCAATATTTTTGGGTGCTATGTATATAAACCACCCTATCTAACACAGCATAAATAAGAATACATCCATCATTTGATTCATAACAAATACATCAAAAGTACATATATGTTTACAACATCACATATAGATAATGACAGTAACTATATCCCCTACATTCCAAACTCTACAAACACATTGACACAATAACTCGCTTAAACAATATTATATCAGCTAATCATATGCAAAATAAATGAAACACGCAAAAATGATTCTAGTCAAATTCTTCATATGAAATGCGACAGAATAAAATTTATTTTTACCCACCTCATCATGAGCGAAAAGCTGACACAAAATATTATGCACTAATGCTTCATTTTTGTCTACCCATTTGAAAAACTAATAATCATCTTTCATCTATTTTGAACAAACCTTTTTTTTTTTATTAAGAACATAGAGAAATGAAATAAGAGAAATTAATGTCTTCATTTTGCATATGATTCAATACATGTGGCTCGCTTTTATAAACCTGGTAATGGCATACTCGTAACTCCATCTAAGGGTAAAGTAGGAAATATGCACTATGATGTTTATAATATATAAGTTGTCTATTTGAGAAACCCTTGCATAAAGGGCAAACTGGTTGGTAGCCAAGGCAACTGCGAGTTAGAGGGATTTTGGATGCTAAATAGAGGGATTCCTTCAATGATACCGGATACTTCCCCGTGAGCTTGCTTGTAATGAGTTTATGTCACGCGACAGGGAGAGATTTAGTGAACTGCAGGTTGATCCTCCATGAAGATATGTTGTAGATCATTATGTTTTAGCTTGAGGTGATTACGAAAAAAGTGGTGATCCACCTCTATATGCTTTGTTCATGCGTGAAAAATTGGATTATGTGCTAGGGCTATTGTCGATGTGTTGTCACTATAGAGTTTAGTAGGTTAGAGTTGAATATGATTGTGTTCCTAAAATAATCTTCTTAGCCAATTTATTTTTGTTGCGGCTATTGCTAAAGCTTTGTCCTCTGTTTCGATTGACGATCGTGTTATACTAGAATGCTGCTTGAAACTCCACGAACTAAGTGCGGACCCTAAATATATGCAATAACCAGTTATAGATTTTCTATAAGCCGAATTATCTGCTCAGTCTGTGTCAACATATGCATGTAATTCTGAGGTTGTCAGGTTTAATCGATAGCCCATAGTTGAGGGTTCCTTTTAAATACCTGAGTATCCTTTTGAGCATTTGAAAGTGTCGAGTATTTGGAATATGCATATATTGACTGTCGGCACTATTTTTGGTGTAGGGTTTGCCCGTAAGAAGCTGTAGGTCATCGGAATTGAAATCCCGTTGCCCGCTTCGGAAGGGGTTATTTGTGAAGGAGTGTTGTTGATTGCATGAGGATTCTTGGCTAATAATGTTAGAACGTATTTTGACTCAAACACGTTAGTGTGTTTTCATAAAAATCTATGACATATTTGATTTATTGCACGAAATAGCCTTGATTGGTTTTATTTATTCGTATGCCAAGAAAATTGGAAAGGTAGTAAAGCTGTTTTAAATTAAATTGAGTTCCAAGAGTCGTGATTAACTTGTTTATTGCATATATATTTATTTACAGTAATTAAAATATCATCTACATATATAAGAAGTAAAATTTTAGTTTTGTCATGTTGATAAAGAGGTAAGAAGGGATCAACATTGCTTAATTAAAATTTTTAATTTAGAAGAAATATAAAGTGGAATACCACTGTCTCGGAGCTTGATTTAGGCCATAAACGACTAGTTAAAGCTTACATACATAATGAGGGCATTGATTATCTATGAAACTTAGGAGTTATGACATATAGATAAGTTTCCCGTGCAAGATGGCATTGGAAACATGCAATTGCTGGATTTCCCAACTTTTTGTAGTGGCTAATTTTATTAGCACATGAATTATGGAGAACTTGGCAACATCACTAAATGTTTCTTCATAATAAATTCCCTATTGTTGCTCAAGGCCTTGACCTACGAGGCAAGCTTTATAGTGAGCAATTGACCCATTCATGCGATATTTAATGTGAAAAGTCCATTTACAACCTAGAATATTTTGAACAATTGGTGAGTGGCTTGTTGTTGCAAAGCTATGAACTCTTCAGACATGGCTTTTCTTCAATGAGAGCTTAATGTGTATGTCTAATTATTGTTGATGCGAGAGATTGAATGTTTTGATGGGTTTTAGGTGGCCAGTTTTTTAATAGTAACCATAGGATGTGTGTTGGGTGGAGGACTAGCAATGAGAGAAGGTGTGTTGTGTGTTTGGTGGGCTTAAGGAGAAGAGTTGGGTTGTTGAGGTGATGAGAAAGGTATGGTTTGGTCATTAATTTATTAGATGATTTTGATGTGATGATGGGGGATGAGAGAGTTGATAGATTTGGTGAGAAGGGTGGAGGTGGGAATTAACAAAGATGGGGATGGCTGAGTTTAAGGGTTATCATTTTGATTTTTGAAAAGAGTGAGGTCTTGATAGAGGATATGAGTTTACAATAACTTAACATGCTAGGGAACAATGTTCATTTGTTGGGAGATGCCATAGTAGTTATATTCTTTATGTTGTTTACCATATTCTAAGAAAATGCATAAATGAGCTTTGGGGGTGAATTTGCTAGTATGAGATGCCGACAACTATATTCTAAGAAAATGAATAAATGAGCTTTGGGGGTGAATTTGCTAGTATGAGATGGAGGGTGATAAGGAAAACAAGCATAAACAAAGGTTCGTAAATATTGGTATTCAAGTGGCCGCTTGAACAAAATTTGAAGGGAGACGTGTCGAAGGTATTTGGTGATTGAAGATGATTAGTTAAAAAACGACTGTATCAACTACGACAAACTATAATTGAAAAAATAATTTAGCATGATTTAATAATGTTCTAATAGTTTCTATAATATGCATGTTTTTTTTTTTCTATTCTGTTTTGTTTAGGTGTGTATGAGCAACTTATTTGATGTTGAATGTTGTGATTTTGGAGATATGTTTAAAGATAAGTAGTTTTATATTTATTGCCTCCATATGATCTTAAGTATTTAATATTTATGTTAAATTGATTGCATATTTGTTTATACAGAGAGATAAAACAAGAAGTTACATCAGATTATGCAAGTAAAGGAAAGCACCAACAGTAACGGGAAAAACATCTATGAATGTGATATAATACTTGTAATCGTTAATAGAAGAATAAGCAAAAGGATCCCAAATAGTGATATGTAACATTTCCAAAAGAGTATACTAAGTAATGCTAGAAACAAAAGACTTTTTATGGCTTTTCCGTTAATAGAAGAATAAGCAAAAGGATCCCAAACAGTGATATGTAACATTTCCAAAAGAGTATACTTAGTAATGCTAGAAACAAAAGACTTTTTATGGCTTTTATTTTGATATCATTGAATACAAGAAATAATAGGAGGAGACACGTGTAGTTGGGTTCATATGAGATATGTATTTTAGTGTTTTAATGTGAGGATGCCCAAGCCTATCATGTCAAATATTATTTTTCTTGAGTGTTATTCAAGCGATGATCATGTACAACTCATTATGTGTTGGTCCATGTAAAAGAATTTTCTGAGTAACAAGATCCTGTATGATAAAGTTGTCGACATCAATAAATATTGAGCAATTGTTATCTTCAGCGAGTTAATTAACATATATTAGATTATGAGAAACATGGGGATCTTAAAAGAGAAAAGAGAGGATTAGCTTATGATCTGGTGTGGGTAATAACACAATACCTACATGAGAGATTTTTGTTGTTTATTCATTGTCCACAACAATCCTATCATATTCAGTGTAATGATTCGTAGGTGGTGGTGTGGTGGAATCAAAAAAGGATTCGAAACCGTTAGCAAGAAAAAGTTTCATGATTCGTACCTTCCTCATGACATAATTTTCATAGGTTAGAGGAGAATGGACGACATTCTTGATGTTTGTCATCAATAATTTTAGTGCAGTTGGGATATTGATTTATTTTACTATGTTGAAGGTGTTGGTGGGTAGCTGGGATACATGTATGGATGTTGGAGATGAGAAATTCATTGATCTTGATGCTTTGAAGCTGAAGCTCTAATACCATAAACGAACCTTTCCTTAATTGAGAATAGAGAGAGAAAATAAGAAGCTTTATGTTTTCATTATATATCCGAGTAAATACATAAGTCCCGATTTTATAGACCCATGAGTGACATACTTGTAATTACATATAAGGGTAAAGTAAGAAATATACACTGTGATATTTATAATAAACTGTTTATTTGTGAAACCCTTGCAGAGAGGACAAACTGATTGGAGGGGAAGGCGATTGCGAGACAAAGGGTTTCCATATGCTAAATCGTGGGCTTCCTCCAACGATACCAGATACATATAAGCCTCTTTAGATTTGGGTGCATCGAGAAACCTTTTTGTCATTCTTTTCACATGTGTGAGCAATGTATTTAATGTATTACAAATTGCAATTACAACACACTTAACTATTTTGAAATGCACAGATAACTGTTGATGAACGGCTTAAGCTCATTTTTCCTCGATTCCTAAACACAAAAAGTACCTACAACATATTAGTAAATTTGATTTAATTCTTTTTTTAAATAAGATGTGTCATACAACCAAAATAAACAGAAGATATTAATGATGACTCATGCACAACATCACAACTTAAATAAAAAGTATTACACAAATGTTTCTCAACTAAAATTTAGAAATCAAGATCACCTCAACTTGTTTGGATTAAACATGAATATTTTAGATCATTTCAAGAGCCACAAAGAAGTAAGAAATAAAAAAAAAATGCAATTGAAAAACATACCTCTAAACTAAGGTTTTCAAATTAAATACCATGAAAGATAAAAAAAAAAAAAAAATTGTAACATGGGACGGAGGAGGCCAAGGGCCCAAGAGCCTGAACAAAAGACACAATTAAGAAAAAATATTATGCCATTAAAAAATACCAATAACATCTTCTAAAATATTTAATTTATTGCGCTGAATTGGAGAAGCAATAATGTCATCCATTCATCATCGCCCGAACCAGCCTTACCCAAGTGGCCAAGCTGAACAGAGATTCACAATTTGCCGCCGAATCTCCAAAATGCTCGGTGGTCCTCACGCTCTTCTCCTCCTTCTACTCGTCCATCCGGCTGTTACATTTGATGTATCGGCGGCGGATGAGTTTTTCTGCTCCGTTCCCTCTCTCCATTCCAAGCCAGACTCCAAACCAAACTACTCGAAAGTGACGAACCCAACTCTCTCCCCTTCCCACTTTCAAGGTAATCTTTAATCATGGAAAGCCGCTTAAGTTGTTTCAGATTTCTGCTGTTTTAGTTTTTTCGCCGTTGTTTTCAGCAACCACAAACCCGAAATGTAAATCGCTTACCTTTTTCAGATTCTGGTTGCTTTAGTTTTTTCACCCCTGTTTTCAGCAACGACAAATTCGGAAATTTTCGATTACGATTCTCAGCTTGGCGATCGCCATGGCATGAACAGCGTTTCACGATCTTGTTAATTATCTGTTGCTTTTCCATTACATTGCATGGTTTGCCACACTGCAGTGCTACTATTATTGGCTAACTTGATTTTCTTCTTTCGTTTTCAACTGAAGTGATCAGCCGGAATACCGTAAGTTGCATGAAAGTAATAGCTAAATTTCGTTGAATCTTGGGGGACATGTTTGCTTTTGCCTGTTATTTGGCGCCATTTCATAGTTTATGAATTTTGATCGATCTTACTTTATGCGCTTTGTCTATATTAATGTTAAACGATTTTGCTTACTGCAGATCTTCCAGGATTTACCCGCAGTGTCTATAAAACTGACCATGCCCTAATCACTCCTGAAAGTCAAGTATTTAGTCCTCTGCCAAACTGGTAAGATTTTAAATATATAGGCATCTAGCTAAAATATGAGCATCATTATCTTCTCCTCATTAACATCACCCTCATATCATACCAATTATGATTGGCTTTGCTAATTCTAAACTTTCATCCTTCAATTTTCAACATTTAATGAAAATATCCTTTGTCTTTTAAAGGCTGAATTCACTGGGAGCTTATTTGATCAGCCCTGCAACTGGTTCTCACTTCACAATGAACTTGGTGAAGATGCAAGGTAGGGGAACCATTGTTAGTTAGAATATATAATATTGGGAGATTTATATGCGTACCACATAATTCTTATTTATTTACGTATCTAAAACGTAAACTTTGTGATATATATTTATAACACTTTGGTGTTATAAACAACAACAACAACAACAACAACAACAAAGCCTTAATCCCACTACGTGGGGTTGGCTACATGAATCCTTTTTCTCCATTGCGTCCTATTTAGTGTCATATTTTCATTTAGTTCTAGTGAATAAAGCATAAAAAAAAAAAAAAAGAAGG
>NW_018164957.1:1336601-1344823 GCF_001263595.1 Phalaenopsis equestris
ATAATTTAATGGTGTTGCTCCTTAACCACTTTAAATTATCAAAACCATGTATAAAAAACCATAAAAAAAAAAAAAAAAAAAAAAATTGTAACATGGGACGGAGGAGGCCAAGGGCCCAAGAGCCTGAACAAAAGACACAATTAAGAAAAAATATTATGCCATTAAAAAATACCAATAACATCTTCTAAAATATTTAATTTATTGCGCTGAATTGGAGAAGCAATAATGTCATCCATTCATCATCGCCCGAACCAGCCTTACCCAAGTGGCCAAGCTGAACAGAGATTCACAATTTGCCGCCGAATCTCCAAAATGCTCGGTGGTCCTCACGCTCTTCTCCTCCTTCTACTCGTCCATCCGGCTGTTACATTTGATGTATCGGCGGCGGATGAGTTTTTCTGCTCCGTTCCCTCTCTCCATTCCAAGCCAGACTCCAAACCAAACTACTCGAAAGTGACGAACCCAACTCTCTCCCCTTCCCACTTTCAAGGTAATCTTTAATCATGGAAAGCCGCTTAAGTTGTTTCAGATTTCTGCTGTTTTAGTTATTTCACCGTTATTTTCAGCAACCACAAACCCGAAATGTAAATCGCTTACCTTTTTCAGATTCTGGTTGCTTTAGTTTTTTCACCCCTGTTTTCAGCAACGACAAATTCGGAAATTTTCGATTACGATTCTCAGCTTGGCGATCGGCATGGCATGAACAGCGTTTCACGATCTTGTTAATTATCTGTTGCTTTTCCATTACATTGCATGGTTTGCCACACTGCAGTGCTACTATTATTGGCTAACTTGATTTTCTTCTTTCGTTTTCAACTGAAGTGATCAGCCGGAATACCGTAAGTTGCATGAAAGTAATAGCTAAATTTCGTTGAATCTTGGGGGACATGTTTGCTTTTGCCTGTTATTTGGCGCCATTTCATAGTTTATGAATTTTGATCGATCTTACTTTATGCGCTTTGTCTATATTAATGTTAAACGATTTTGCTTACTGCAGATCTTCCAGGATTTACCCGCAGTGTCTATAAAACTGACCATGCCCTAATCACTCCTGAAAGTCAAGTATTTAGTCCTCTGCCAAACTGGTAAGATTTTAAATATATAGGCATCTAGCTAAAATATGAGCATCATTATCTTCTCCTCATTAACATCACCCTCATATCATACCAATTATGATTGGCTTTGCTAATTCTAAACTTTCATCCTTCAATTTTCAACATTTAATGAAAATATCCTTTGTCTTTTAAAGGCTGAATTCACTGGGAGCTTATTTGATCAGCCCTGCAACTGGTTCTCACTTCACAATGAACTTGGTGAAGATGCAAGGTAGGGGAACATTGTTAGTTAGAATATATAATATTGGGAGATTTATATGCGTACCACATAATTCTTATTTATTTACATATCTAAAAACGTAAACTTTGTGATATATATATTTATAACACTTTGGTGTCATAAACCTATGCATAAAATGGTGTATTTCACTTTTAGTATCTAAAACGTAAACTTTGTGATATATATTTATAACACTTTGGTGTTATAAACAACAACAACAACAACAACAACAACAAAGCCATATCTAAAAACGTAAACTTTGTGATATATATATTTATAACACTTTGGTGTTATAAACCTATGCATAAAATGGTGTATTTCACTTTTAAAAAGTTATTTATACCAATATTTTTTATGTGATTTTAAGGATTTGAGTGATGTGCATGTAAATATCAACGTTTAGGCTTTAGATATGTAAATGTATAAAAATTGTGTGGTATTTATGTGAACGCCCCTATAATATCTAGATGCTGCATGGTTAAAGCAAGTTCTGCATGTTGAAACCTTTTCCTCAAGTTCTGTTATCGAAAGAGCGCATCGTCTGGAGCATGCTTGCTAAGTTTCGGTTGACAAACTGTAAAGAGATAAAGCGAATTGATTAATAATGAGTAATGGTGTGGGAAGTAAAGATTCTGAAGATTACACCTGAAAATAATGACGTCAAAATCTGGTAAAAAAAAAGAACAAAATGGCATATCTAGTGTACTTAGCTTCTACAAATTCAGACTCTTGGAATACATAACAATAAAGTCTTCTTGCATGCAATGATGCGAACCCTTTTTTTTTTCCAACTTTCCATATTGTCTTGATTGAGTGGCAATATTTCTTCTATTAAAGAGGTCGACACTTCAGTCACGAAGAAGCAAAAAATGTTGATCATTCAAACAATGAATTATGTAAGACTATTAAACCCAATGCCTTCTGTAAAACGATGAAAAAATGTCATTCAATGATTTTAATTTGTAGATGTTTGGAATCCATGACTTTTTTTCAGTGCATATTATTATCTTGAAAATTTTAGTTTATTCCAACATGCAAATAGTTTGATGTAATGGACTTTTGCAGAACTCACAGTGGATGTGGGAGTTCCATTTTTTTTTTACTTTTATCTATAGCTATTGGTTGACTTTTACCAAATCTATATTAACTAGACCTTACTAACATTGCATCTTTGTTTTTGAGTCATACAGAGGATTCAAGATCTGCATTGCCCGCAAAAGATGTTGAAAGGTGCATAAATTTTTTTCCCCTCAATATTCTTTAATTAGAACAAGTATTTATACTTGTGTTTGAATAAAAGAAGGATTGACTAAGTATTTTCTTATTTCAATTGTATTACATTAGGGATCGACTTTAAGCCCATATCTTTTTGCTTTAGTTATGAATGTTCTTACTAGACATTTATAGGAGGATATACCTTGGTGTATGCTTTTTGCCAATGATATCCTTTAGGTGGATAAGGCTAGAGAAAGAGTTTAGGAAAAACTTAAATTATGGATGTCAACTTTAGAGTCTAAAGGCCTTCATTTGAGGTAGTAGCAGATCTTGTTGTATGGTTATAAGAATGGGTGATCAAGTCAATAAAAAGAGTGAATGCTTTAGATATCTCAGGCCTATTGTTCAAATTAATGGTGATATAGATGGGGATGTTTTTAGTAGAATTTAAGTTGGATAGTTTAATTGGAGGAATTCATTGGGCCTATTGTATGATATAAAAATATCGTTTAAACTTAAAGGAAAATTTTATAATATGGTGGTGAGACCTACAATGTTTTATGGTGCAAAATGTTGGCCTATAAAAGAGAAGCATAAAATTAAGTTAAGTGTTGTTGAGATGATTAAGTGTTGCTGAGATGAGAATGCTTAGGTGGATGAGCGGCTTTACACTTAGAGGTGAAATGTGAAACGAATATATCTTTGAAAGGGTTGGTTTGGCTTTTGTAGCAGACAAGGTTAGAGAGAGTTATCTTAGATGGTTTGGTCACATTAAACATCGACCATCTGATGATCCTGCTAGGAGAGTAGATGTTTTAGAATTGATTTTTGGTAAGAAAGGTAGAGGTACACCTAAGCAGACTTGGACATATTGTATAGAAAATGATCTTAATCTATTAGAATTAAGTAAAAATATGACGTTCAATAAAAAACAATGGAGAAAAAGATTCATGTAGCCAACCCCACTTAGTGGGATAAAGGCTTTGTTGTTGTTGTTAGAACTAACATGTATATTGATTGACACAATGCATATTCTGAGTCCTATGAAATATTTCCTGAATGATATCATTACATAGCTTTCATGCAAAGGTAAAAGAGAGAAATAATATTAATTGCAATCCGATTCTTATGTTTGCCTTTTTTAAATCATTTCAAATATACACATTCAATCAGACAAGTATTCTTCTGGTAATTTAAGACTATTATGCTTCCTTATAACTTTATTACATAAACAAAGGAAAAAACAACCAGTAATATTGATTGCAATTTGATTAATATTGTGAGAATAAGCAAAAATGTAGCATGCCTGCCTTTTAGTAAGCTTTTCAAGAATTTACGTTCAATCGGACAGGTCTTTTTCCAGTAATTTAAGACTATTCTGTTTCCTTGTAGCTTTATTACATGTTTGAATTTTTTTGCACCTTGGGCCCGTTCCTTGTTTTATCTCAATGTATGGTCTCATTTGATTTTTAATTAATTTTGTTGAAATTTTCATGATTTCATATATTCTTAAAGATAATTAGCTGGTTAATCCAGGTTTGTCTTCGTGCTTCAAGGCAGTTCTTTACTATTAGATGCTTTTGGGATCTCCCATCAACTCAATGTAAGATTGCAATTAGTGTTTTCATATAAGAGAAATATTCCATGCACATTAAAGTCGCTATTTTTGCAAGTTGACACTCTTTGTTTTCTTTCATCCACACAGTTTCACGATATGGATGTTTGCTAAACAATCTGTGTTGGTTAATCATTTGCTTATTGGTTTCAAGAAACTTAACACTTTGGTTTTAATGGTTGCGCTACTTCTTGCAGGCAGATTTTTTTGCATATATACCTGCTAATACATGGCATCAATTGAAGAGTGACTCAATGGCTGTACTAGTCATTTTTGAGCGAAGGTTATTAATCTAAATGCTTTAAGTACTTCAATCAAACTGTATTTTTTTTGGCATCAAGTGGCAAATTATTTATTTTTTATTTTTTATTGCCAAGTCATTGGTGCGATGGGCAGCTTTAAGCTTTGGCTTCTGTGTTTCATCCTCTTGCATTTTTTGATATAATTATTTTAAGTTTCTTTGCCATTAAGTTTCTTGATCATCTAGCAATGTATACAACTTATTTATTTATTTACTCAGATCCTTAAGTTTCAGTCACACTACGGCTTAAACAGTTGTTTCTTCCCAGCACAGCTGCACACCTTTAGAAAGATGTACATACATAACACTCAATTCTTATGTATTTACATATCAAAAACCTAAACCTAAATTTTTACATACATGCCACCTTAACTATGTGTGAAAAGGTGAATTTCACTTTTTAAAAGTTAAAATAATGGTATTTTTTGATGTGATCAAATACTTCGGTGGTGTAAATGTAAAGTTCAAATGTTAGATATGTAAATACATAGGAATTAAGTGCTACATATGTAAATGCCCTCTTCTTTAAATATATATGAGATTAAGGTTGTGTCTCAAAATATTAGTAAACATTATTTTCATAGGTATGTCAGCCAGGATGGTTTTGTTCCGGAACAGATCATTGGTTCAACCGATAAGCAGCCCCTTCTTGAAACTCCAGGGGAGGTATCGTTGTTTTCTTCATTGTTATATTTTTTTTCTCCTTTCTTGAAACATCTTGAAAATTGGTTTGTATTCCTTTAGATGGCTTGAAATATACTCGACTCGGCTTTATTTGTGTCATCCTTCTGGTTATTAGTTTAATTTATAAAGAGAAAAAAGGACTCAAATGATGACATTTTAGTTCCAGATTATATAGAAAGACCAATGTAATCTTTGTACTCTTGAAATAGGAGCCAAATGGTCTTGCTATTAAAATTAAAGTTAATGGATGATATTAAAGATGAATGCCTTTTAAAAATTTACATTTTGAAATTTTTACTACATATGATAAATATATATTTTTAAAATTTTTTAATATTCTATTAAAAAAATCATCAATAATAATTCTCAAAATTTATAAATTTAATATGTATTAATTCAATCACAAAGCATCTGAAAATAAAGAAATATAAAAAAAATACCGATTGATTATATCTTAAACAAGTTAAGTTAAGTGGAGACTTATGTAAAGTCCTGAAATATCCTTATTTTTAATACAATATGTGATATTAAATTTCAAATTTTGTCACTTTTAACAACAAAATCATTTTGACTCTTATTTTAAGGGTATAGGGGCTAAATCAGAGTTTTTATTTAGTATTGGGCTAAAATGGCCCTCCACAAATAGTGGGGACCATTTTGATCATCTTCTCAAATTTTAAATTACTTTTTTATTTACAAAGCTGAATACATGGAATGTAATTTTAGTAGCAGTAGCTCTAGTATTAGAGTTGTAACTATGGGTGATCAAATTATTAAAAGGTGTGAACATTTTAGATATCTCGGGTCTATTGTTCAAAGTGATGGTGATATAAATAGGGATGTTATTAGTAGAATTCAAGTTGGTTGGTTGAAGTGGAGGAATGCTTAGACTGAAAAGGAAAATTTTAGTCTATGTTAAGAAAGACATAGATAGACCTAGAAAAACTTGGGCATATTGTACAAAAAGCGATCTTAATTTATTAGAATTAAATGAAAATATGGTACTCAACAAGACAATGGAGAAAAAGGATTCATGTAGCTGACCTCACTTAATGGGATAAAGTCCTGTTGTTGTTGTTGTTTTTTATTTACGAATCCATTTGTCAAGTCATTTCTTCAATTATATGCAATAATGAATTTGTTTTTATCTATAAATTCAGGTATTTGAATTGAGGAAACTGCTTCCCACTTCAACACCATATGATTTCAATATCCATGTGAGCCATTACAAACTCAGTGAGATTTTATTCTTGACATTGCAGACTGACTTTTTTAATTCGGTGCTTCCTTTGTTCTTGCTAGTTCTCCTGTAGTTTTCACAAAATGCTAGCTATTATTAAGAAATTCCCAATCTTCCCAAAACAACAGGAAACTTTCCTCCTGCATCAACTTGCATGGAGCTATATGCTTGCCAAATGATTATGTATTCAACGGCACACTAGCTTCAATTGAGAAAGGAGAAAAGTATCAAATTGGTCCTTTGACTCTTTGTTGGGGACTATTTTAGTCCTAGAGCTCATAAAAATATCAATTTAGTTGTTATACTCTTTTAATATGGGTTGAAATAGCCCCTAGTGAGAACTATTTTAACCCTCATTAAGAAATTATAAGGACTAATTCAGTACATTTATGAACTCTGTGACCAAAAAGACCTCATATAAATAATCAGGGCGCTATTTTGCCACTTTAATCATTAATGAAGACTTTTGTCCGTAAATTTTTGGCGGACAATCTTGACATTTTCAGAGATTCAAGCTCTGCTCACATGGCCTCATACATGATCTTATAGTCAATTTGTGAAGAACTTCC
Organism: Phalaenopsis equestris; assembly: GCF_001263595.1. NCBI lineage: Eukaryota > Viridiplantae > Streptophyta > Magnoliopsida > Asparagales > Orchidaceae > Phalaenopsis > Phalaenopsis equestris. The sequence continues at coordinate 1,343,561 of NW_018164957.1, forward strand.
GATAACTCTCCTTAATTTTAGGTTTCCATTATTAACGGACACTATTGCTGTTTCATCTCCCATTTTCAATTTTATTTCGAACTTTAATCTATCATATTTTATAGGTTTGGATGGTCGCAAACGAAATTTTCCAATTTAATTCTTCTAATACTTTTTACAATGATTTTTTTGGGGTTTTACCTACTATTCTAAGTAAATGAATTGTAGCTTAAACAAGGCATTCATAAAATAGTACTGCATTTATTCGCATTTCAAACATTATAATGCTATCCACACTCCACAGGCTGGAATATCAGTACGAACAACATCAAATGGGTGTATCTGTAGTTTCACTCATGGAATCTCTGTGGTTATGTTAGAAATGATCTATTATCTGTTTCATCTGCAATTTTGGTCATAAGGCTTCTGTTTTCGCTCTTTTATTTTTGGGGCATTTACACACGTACCACACAATTGTTATCTATTTTCATATCTAACACCTAAGCATTCATATATACATGCATATCACTCAAATCTTCAACATCGCATAAATAATATCACCATCACAATCTTCTTAAAAGTGAAATATGCCTTTTAATGCATAGGTTTATAATAACAAGGTGTTATAAATGTAAATAGCAAACTTTGGGTGTTAGATATGTAAATTCATAGGAATTATATGGTAAGTCTGTAAATTTCTCTTTATTTTTAAAAGAGAAACCAAAGATGTGTGTTTATAGTTTTACTGAGATATCTTTTTTTTGCAGATTATGGATTTTCAACCCGGAGAATATCTTAATGCCAAGGTATGCTGAAAATCATCTTTGACTGCTTATTTAGTCCAGTTATTGGAGGGCAATAAAGTAATGGCTTTGCCCTCTTTTTTAGTTATTCTATGCACTCAATATGTTTCATTATATTTGTATGATTTCTACTTTATTTTTTAACCCATTTAAAGATCAACTTGAATTTATTTATTCACTTGTTAAACCAGGAGGTGCACTACAATCAACATGGCTTGTTACTACTGGAGGGACAGGGAATATATCGCCTTGGTGATAACTGGTGTGTTTTTTAACCTTATAATCCATCGCTTATAATATGTATGATTTTATTAATTTTCTTAGTAGATATGTAAGGATTTCTGAACTAAAAACTCAGTGAGATTTTATTCTTGACATTGATATTTACAAATTAACGGCCCATGTGATTTTCTTGAACTACCAAACCGATGTATTTATGCGTCTACAATCAAACCATTGAGAATTTGATAAAAATGAAAAA
>NW_018164957.1:1346669-1373575 GCF_001263595.1 Phalaenopsis equestris
CCTCCCGGCGAGCCCTCGCCGGCGCCGCTCCCCCCCCGCCGCGGCCTCCCTCCCCCTTGCTGGTCAGACGACGAAACCTTCGCCCTCATCGAATCCTATCGCGAGAAATGGCCCCCCCTTCGCTTCGGCAATCTCCGCGCCGCAGACTGGGAAGAGGTCGCCGCCGTTGTAACCCGCCGCTGCTCCCACGTCCCCACCGCCACCCCCAAGACCTCCGTCCAGTGCCGACACAAGATAGAGAAACTCCGCAAGCGATTCCGATCCGAGCGGCACCGATCGCTCTCACTCCGCCCCTCCTCCTCCTGGCCCTTTTTCTCTCTTATGAAATCCCTCGAAAACCCTTCTCCTTCCGATTCCGACCCCGGAGACGCCAGGAACACCCGAAGCCACCACCGCCAAATGGCCAATAGCGGCGAGGAGCTCCGATTCGCGATCCCCAAGGCTCTCCGGTCCAAGATCGTGAACCCTCGTTCGGGCGGCGGGAGGGCGGCGAAGCTTTCTATGGAGGAGATGAGGCGGAGGTTGGAGAAGAAGAAGATGGAGGGGAAGGAGAAGGAGCGAGACGCAGTGGTGGATATGGCTTCGGCGCTGAGGACGATCGGGGATGGGTTCATGAGGATGGAGCGGATGAAGATGGATATGGCCAGGAAGACGGAGAAGATCAGGTTAGAAATGGAGCTGAAGCGGACGGAGATGATACTGGATTTGCACAGTCGCGTTTTTGATGCGCTTGTGAAGAAATAGGGAGGCCAGAGTTTGTCCAGATTTAGGTTGCTTGAATGCTAGGGAATTAGAGGAGATGGATCATCATGAATCGCGATAAGTTAGCTTTTTTTTCTTTTTTTTGAAAGAGCTTTTACTATAAATAGTTTTATATATTATGATAATGGTTTAGAGTAATGGACCCATGGAGTATTTCTTCAGGGTTTATCTATTTTCTATATGTTAAATGTGAATGGTTCTATAGGTAATTGTGAATGATGGTTGCGTTTGGTCATAGGTGATACATTATGAAAAATTCATTAGATAAAGCATGTGTTTTTTTGTCCTAAAAGTACTTAAAGTAAACTCAAAATTTTTGAAAAGGAGCATTTCTTAATTATTTTGTATTCATATATCTAACATGTAAACTATACTTTTTATATTTATACCCCTTAAATCTTTCATATCACATCAAAAATATGATGTCATTTTAACTTTTAAGAAGTGAAATACATCCTTTCATGCATAGTTAAGGTGACTTTGTATGTGAAGTTGTGAACAATGAAGTTTAGGTGTTGGATGTGAAAATTCATAGGATTGGAGTTGTATGTATATAAATCTTCCATTTGAAAAGAGTTATTTAAAAACATATCACCCAAATCTTTTGTATTTACATATCTAACATCTCTTTCATATCTCATAAAAAATACCATCATTATAACTTTTAAGAAGTAAAATACTTCTTTCATGCATAGGTAAGATGTTATATATGTAAAAATTGAAGTTTAGAAGATATGCAAATTCATAGTTGAGTTGCATGTAAATGCATCTTCCATTTGAAAAGAGTTATTTGAAAACATATCACCCAATTCTTTTGTATTTATATATCTAACATCTCTTTCATATCTCATAAAAAATACCATCATTATAACTTTTAAGAAGTAAAATACTTCTTTCATGCATAGGTAAGATGTTATATATGTAAAAATTGAAGTTTAGATATGTTATAACATTTTGCCTAAACATTTGTAGAGTTTTGTCACCATTTGCTAGGGTCCATAATTCAAACAGAAAATTTTGCGGAGTTACCACTTTCACAAGTTTCTATTTCGAAAATTGTTAATTACATTAGATTTTTCTTATCAAGATATGCAAATCTATACTAAGGTCATCACATATCATCAATATTTTATTATGATGACAAAATCTTGTCCGACACCTTGGTTTTTTTTTTTGGATGATCTGATCATTAAATTTTTTATCCATCAGTTATGTTGCACATGTGGCATCGATCGCTTCTAGTTGGTACCATTTGTTCGCCAATTAGAGACTTTGTCGCAAGTGTCACTATCGGATTAGTGTTATTGATCATTGATTGAACATCCTGGCCTACCTTTGCACAGCTAGTCCCATCAGGCTGTCCTAGGGATGGGAATATTTGATCACTTTTTGAAATGAGTCAAATAGATTTCTGCATAAGGGCAAAAAGTTTTCTCCAGGACTTTATAAATATGCATTATTTTCATGCATTGAGAACAAATTTTTGCAGAGAGAAATACTTAGTTTAGTATTAGAATTTTGGAGCTATAACCTTTATTTGGAACGCGTTATTGTTCGTCTCTAGTGTTATGCCAAGTCAGACTTCTCTGACTTTTTGACCTTTCGGTGATGATGACAAAATCTTGTCCGACACCTTGGCTTTTTTTCCGGATGATCTGATCATAAATTTTTTATACATCAGTTATGTTGCACATGTGGCATCGATTGCTTCTAGTTGGTACCATTTGTTCGCCAATTAGAGACTTTGTCGCAAGTGTCACTATCGGATTAGTGTTATTGATCATTGATTGAACATCCTGGCCTACCTTTGCACAGCTAGTCCCATCAGGCTGTCCTAGGGATGGGAATATTTGATCACTTTTTGAAATGAGTCAAATAGATTTCTGCATAAGGGCAAAAAGTTTTCTCCAGGACTTTATAAATATGCATTATTTTCATGCATTGAGAACAAATTTTTGCAGAGAGAAATACTTAGTTTAGTATTAGAATTTTGGAGCTATAACCTTTATTTGGAACGCGTTATTGTTCGTCTCTAGTGTTATGCCAAGTCAGACTTCTCTGACTTTTTGACCTTTCGGTCCTCTTTGTTTGTAGGAGCGCGCTTCATCATTTTTTTTTTCTTGCAATTAAACAATCGACAAAGTTTGGTGTTCATTGTTTGATTCATATCATTGATCAATACTAAAGTATAACATTCATTGCCATCTGGCATCATCGTCTGCTGTCAATCAGCATTGATGCCCAATGACCCTTATGCTTTACATTTGTTGCCCTCCAGTTGTCTATGTCTACCAACCGCCATTGCTTGTTGATGCTGTCATTGACTATTGCTATCAGAAATAGCCCATCACAAACTATTATTTTGCATTTTCATTTGCTTTTCTGTAATAAAGAAAAGGGTTGATTGTTGTAATTGGATATTTGTGCAATCTATGATATAAACACTATTTTAACTCTGAATTTACTAGCATTAGTGGTTTTGTTCTTAAGTATATATACTTTTTAGCATTGTTTCCGCAATTTGTTATCATATTTATACTTGGTTTTGTTCTCAAGTATGTTTTTTTCTTAACTATGACTGACTACCACACATCATATTTTGTTGAAAGGGTTACTGTCTCTCTCTTTTTGGTGCTCTGAGCTGTTGCTTTGAGTGTTTTTTTTTCTGCCACTGCTCACAATTTTTTTTTTCCATTGACATTGGTGTATCTTCATTATGACCAAAATATGGACCATTAATGAGTTTTCCATTTAATTAAGAAATGGTTTAATAACTTCTAACAATATAATTACAAATCTAACTTCAATGGCTCATAATACTCATCACAAACTATTATTGTGCATTGTCATTTGCTTTTCTGTAATAACGAAAAGGGCTGATTGTTGTAATTGGAGATTTGTGCAATCTATGATATAAACACTATTCTAATTCTGAATTTACTAGCATTAGTGGTTTTGTTCTCAAGTATATATACTTTTTAGCATTGTTTCTGCAATTTATTATCATATTTATACTTGGTTTTGTTCTCAAGTATGTTTTGTTCTTAACTATGACTGACTACCACACATCATATTTTGTTGAAAGGGTTACTGTCTCTCTCTTTTTGGTGCTCTGAGCTGTTGCTTTGAGTGTTTTTTTTTCTGCCACTGCTCACAATTTTTTTTTTCCATTGACATTGGTGTATCTTCATTATGACCAAAATATGGACCATTAATGAGTTTTCCATTTAATTAAGAAATGGTTTAATAACTTCTAACAATATAATTACAAATCTAACTTCAATGGCTCATAATACAAATTGTATATGCGTCTTATTTTCAACTAGATTTGTTTGTGAAAAAATTCTGTGATAGATTAAAGCTTTGTCAGGTCAGTGATCTCTATTATATCATGGTCATGCCACTTGCATGAGCCATAATTTATGCTTTTCTAAAGCTATGCAGCTGTTGCTTATGGTTTCTTTTATGTCTTTCATTTTGCTATATAGTCCGCTTAATTGTGATGAAAATTTATAGCAAAAACTGTGGACATGTGCTAGTACTAGGGTGCTGTTGAGTATGTGAAACTTGATCATTAATCTGTTCAGTAATCTGAGACATTAATTATAAGTCATGCCAATTTTCTCTATTTTGTTATTGGGTTTCTGCTATGAAATTCTTTAGTTTGGTGGGATGCTGTAAACGATGCAGAAGGAGGTTTATTGTTTTTGGGAGTAACTTGATATTCCTAGCATAAATAAGGGTTTATTTGGGATAACTTTCTATTTTCTTGTGTTTCAGACCGCCACCACAGTTCTACAAAGCAATTCTGTTTGTAGAAGTGCTTGCTGTTTTCTAGAATTTTTTGGGGTGGAAGTTGTCTTTTGCAATCAGATCTGTTAGAGTGTGGTGATTGTGGGAAAGTTGTTGTCTAACTTCTTTGAAAAAGATAAATATGTATAATTCGCACAACAACTTTATAAGAAATCATTTTTTCCACCATAGTTTTACAATCATTTTTACAGAAAGCTACAACCACCTCAAACGGACCCTAAGTTAACTTGATATATATTTTTTTATTTTCTTATATATTTTTCTTTTTTGTAAAATTGCTTGTTCATTCGTAAGGCATGGCAAATCCAATTTGAGCCAAAAAGACATGCTTGCTCATATATCTTTTATTCCTAGCATGCAATTCTTTACTTTAGGTTGGTAGCTAGCAAACTTTAATTAAAACTCTTCATCTTGCAATGTTACTAAAATTATATCTGATTGTTGTGATTGTTATTTGCTCATCTATGCGCTTCAGCTCTATTTGTTTGTACAGTTTTCTGCTCCCTAAGTTAAAGTATTATTTCCATACAAATTAAAAAGAAGCTTTGAATATTAGGAAGATAACGGGGTAGATCAAAGCTATGTTAGTCATCATATCGTGTTGAATCTCATTTTATCCATGAATCATACCCAAGGAATAAAGCGCGAGAATCGAGAGAGAAAAAGAGCTGCGTTATTGTGGAGATAAGCAAAATTCTACCAGATGGAGATCGAAAACCATTTACTTTTAATCTTACCCCTTTTATGAAGGAGTTTCCTCTATAATAAATGAGCATTAGCTATCATTATGCTCAGACTTTTAGGGACATCTAGCTGTCTCTTCAATCATATCATTATTTAAGCCGAGATCTTTCTTGGAGATTTCCTCCTCAAAGCTAACTGGTTATGTGGCAAATGGTTCTCAGATCATTAGCTCCCATTCTTCTATATTGGAATCCTTGTCTTTGGTATTAAGCGGTACTATATTCGCATTTGGTCGTTCGTCCATTTGACCACTCATACTTGGCCATTCCTACTCGATCAGCCTATGTCTGAGTTGATGAGGTTGGGCTACTTCTATTGTTGTGGCTTTGGGCTGAATCCTTTAACAGGTTTGGATCTGAAAGGATGCCCATATAGGTAGATTTCTGCTCCTGTAGGTCCATATTATCTGCTTTTGGCTGTACATATTGAGCCAGTTTAGAAATACTTGAGATTGGATTTATAAAGCTGTATGTTTCATTCATTTCTACTTACTGATGCATGACGTGCTAAATATGTTATGTCAGAAGCATATTTAACAGTTTTTGTAGGAAAACATACGTAAAATAGAAATAACATTTCATGCAACAGTAATGACATTTGACATGAATGATGGAGGAGGATAACTCATTATGTTGACCCAAATAGATAGGATAAAGCTAATTATGATGATGATTAAACCACTAGTCATAATTCATCTGGAAGCATTCACACTACAGGAATGTTTTCGTAACATGGATATGGTTACGCAAAAACAAACTTATTTTTTGATTGCAGGGTGATCAGAGTTTTATTGCCAGGATTTAATAGGAGTTCATAGTCCCCTTTCTTTTGATATCCAAGTTTTTTGTGCTTTGGAATGGAAAATCTTTACTTTTGTGATGATCATCTAGTGTAGTTGTTTATATGATTTTAAAATTATGGATTAATTTACTGAAACATGATTCTTTTTGTTCTCTATTTCGTTTCTGTATTGAAAGCTTGCAAAATGTTGGATTTTGTTGAAATAAGGCACTGATTTTGGGAAAATCTGCATTCTTTCTTGCTATATGGTGAATAATGAGCTGTAAATCTTTTGAAGTTGGAGTACTGACTTCAAATGTGTTTCATTTTAAGAACTCAATATATGCTATAATGATTTGATGTAACTCAAGCAACTTCTTCTCAATAGTTTGTATCTTGCACTTTTATCAAACTACATGAAATTATTGTTGTAATATTTCAATTTAGTTATTTGAAATATAATAAAATAAGTAAAAAAAAGTATATATACTTCATTACATTTTATCTTCGTTCAACTAAACATTCCCCAAGAGCCTAAGAACAATCTTGGTCAATTATATTACTTTTAAAAAAGAAATATAACGGTGATTAAAAATGCTATTTATAACAAAAGAATATATAATTTATACTTGTGGTAAATTAAGGAATGAATACTACCTGTCTATTTTACATACTTATGAGATTTTTTTTTTTTTTTTTTTAAATTTTTACTTGGCTCTAGTCGATTCACTTAAAATAAACCCAAATGTGTAAAGCTTTTATGGATTGGGAATAAACATCGTTATATTACATAATAAAGCACTTTTATAAGATAAAATATTTCTAATATGGTACATATAGTTATTGACAATAGACACGGCAGAACTACTAGATCGCTCAATCAAGTGAGTTTAAAAATGCACTCCTAATTACACCCTAGTTATATGATCTCATGGGTGTGTCTTTCATATCATATGATGTGTGTTAAGTTGGTGTGATATTCATCTAATTAAAGCTGAATGTTCAATTTAGATGCAATGAGAGTGTTAAGCTTCCTTAATTTTGGGCTATTTATTCTTTAGTAATTAATAACTTAAAAAAGTTCATAATCAAATTTTATGCCTAATGAATATTATGGTTTAAGGGTAACTTAACTCAATGCAATTCAGGCGAGCCATCTTGAGCTAGTGGTTGAGAGTCAAGGCCTTGCATAAATAATGTGCGAGTGAAAACAAAATAATGCAATTCACCATATGATACTATTCAATGATAGAGTCAATCGAGGGCATAAATTAACATCGTTAAAAATTTCTTTAAAACTTTTCATGTGAGCTTAAGGTCGTCATCAATGATTTAGAAAAAAATATTGAAATTTATTAATATAATGAGAAGATATATTGATACGTGCTAGAAGGATAACGACGTTAGTGTGATTATTTAACATCTTAGCGTTGTATGGGAATTCATTACACACCTAGATAAAAGGGAATTAAGTATGAGGAGACACCTCAATTTTTACTTAGAAAGCAATGAAAAGGGGAAAAAAATCATAAAGTCTAGCCCAGTTGAAATAATCTGCAATGTTATTTTGAATATGGTCCACTCTTATCTGGGATTAGGGAAGATGAAATTACAATATTAATATACAATTTCAGCTCAACAATAATAGCTATAACAAACCACAAAAGTCATGGTCAATAGCTATGAAGATAGTAGCTCGCCATGAACGTTGTAGGTAGTGGCATTAGCGCCAGCTTATCATAGAGACCGTAGTTGCAAGTCAAGTTAGTAATTAGCTATGTGGGCTGTAGATAGTTGCTTCAGGAATGTAGGTTAGCCACATAAGTCATAGCAGAAAGCTGCAGAAGCCGTGAGAACGTTTGTAGTCTGTAATGGACAGAGTTAGGACCTACGTGAGTTGTGAGTCATGTAGGATGTAGGGGCTGAGGTTGGGATTTGTACAATCTGTGATAATGTCTTTGGGTCGTAGAGGTCTAGTCAAATACTACATGAGCTGTGATAACATTTTTAGGCCATAGAGAGAGTTGGGAGTTGCGTGAGCATTGAACCATGAAGTTCGTTGGGTTACATAGTTCGTGGCAGGGAGTTGCAATAATGCTTGTAAATCATGAAGGCTAGATTTAGGAGCTGTGTGAGCTAAGATAACGTCCGCAGACTGAAGAGATCGGAGTTGAGAGCTGCTCGAGTTGTGATAGTTTTTATGGGTTGCAGAGGCCAGAGTTGGAAGTTGCATGCGTTGTGATCATATTTGTGGGTCATAGAGTCCAAAGTTGGGAGTTGCATGAGCTGTGAGCCTCATAAGTGGTAGTTGATCACATAAGTCGTAGTGATGAGTTGTGATGGAGTCCGTAGGCCGCAAATGTTAGAGTCGGAAGTTGCTTGAGCTGTGAGCCATGTAAGTCATAGCTGATCACATAAGATGTGGTGCACTGCAATAATGTTTGTAGGCCACAAAGGTCGGAGTTGTGAGCTGCACAAGGTGTGGACCACGTAGGTCGACCATATAGATCGTGGTGGTGAGCTGCGATGAGAGAGAGCTTCAGAAGTTCAGAGAAAGTGACAATATTCTAAGTACAAAGTTTGTAAGCAGTTGTTGTGGGGTGTATAGTTGTCCGCAACATATGCTACACTTTGATTTTGCAAGGAGCTTCGTCGCATAATGAATGCAGTGGCCAATGTTTGTCGATGGTGGCCAGCATACAATGGTTAATGGCTGCAAAAACAGGAAGAGTTCGTTGGATCGTCGATACATAATATTTGATTTCAGCTCATTCTTCTCCAATTTATGGTCTTCCTCTTACTCAAGCTTTAGTCCTCTGTCCTCTTTCATGAAGGAGGTGTGACTCTATTTATAGAATCTATGAGAGACCTCCCCACAAAAGAAGAAGAAGAATCCGGAACACTACTGGATAGTTCAAAGAGATCCCTTCGATTATACGAAGTGTGATTGACATTTTAATGCTTTAATGATATTAGAATTGAGTGATCTTGAGCTAGAAGTGTAAGTGAGTCAAGCCAATTCGTTTGATAAGTGGCTCGTGAAATGAGCTCGATGAGCTAACAAGTCAAGACTCAAGCCAACCCCGACTAAACTAGTTAGCTCGTGAGCCGACTCTTTAAAAAAAATATTAATATAAAATATGCTAAAAACATACAAAGTTTCATACTTTATCTTTAAGGTATTAAAAATATTAAGAAAGCTCAAGCCAACCCCGACTAAACTCGTTAGCTCGTGAGCCAACTCTTTAAAAAAATATTAATATAAAATATGCTAAAAACATATAAAGTTTCAATACTTTATCTTTAAGGTATTAAAAATATTAAGAAAATAATATTTTATATTCTATATTAAGTGATTTATTATTATTAATCTATTAATTGTTTATCATATTTATTATCTTATTAAAAAGCCAGCTTAAATTAACATCATTCTCTCTCTTTTATATTACAAAGTCTGCTAGCGAGCCGGCTCGAACTTGAGAAAATTAATCAAGCTCAAGCCAATGCGGGTGCGAGGACTCGTTTACACCCCTAGCCGAGAAGCTCGATTTAACTACAAGTTTGTCAGATTTTAAATCAATTTAACTTTTCAATTGTATGTTGAAAGTTTTCAAAAGTGGTTTGAAGGCTTGGCCCGAGCTTGATTTGAGTCCGACTTGATCAATTTTGGTATCATTTGGTCCGTCTCGTTGAGCCAGTCTGTTTGACTATAAGTTTGCTAAAATTTGAGTTATGAGTGAGTTTTAATTGGAATCCAAATGTTTCTTGCTAAAAAAAAAAACACTCCATTTTTCATGCTAACCATCTCAGGATTCACGTTATGATATATAATAATAGAAAAGCCTACAATTTATAATGTTCGATTATTATTATAAAGCCAATTTTCTAATGGGTTAAAAACAATAATCAGGTCTCTATTAGCATACTCAAATAAACTTTTTATAAAATGAGAGTCTAAATTAATAAATATATATGATAAATCATACTTGAACATTCAATATTTAATAATAGAACAGTAAAAAAAAAATTTTTTTCAATATTTTCTTTGTTGAAATATATGGATTATTTTTTATAAAATGATAGTCTGAATTAATAAATATATATGATGAATCATACTTAAACATTCAATATTTAATAATAGAACAGTTAAAAAAAAATAATATTTTTCAATATTTTCTTTGTTGAAATATATGGATTAATTGATTAATTTATATACATATTTTTGTTCAAATTAATATTTCTCATTAAAACAGTTATAAAATTGCTAATTCTCATAAAATATAATTATAAATAATCACTCAAAATTTTATTTTTTTTATATGAAATTGAATTTAATTAATCTAAATTTTTCCTTAAAAGATAATGTAGAGAATTATAATCAAATATTATTTTATATATAAATTATTTTTATGAAATCTTAAATTCTTCTTTTAAAAGTTGATTATTTTGATGGGAAGAACAGACAAAAATGAGAAAATATTTGTCGGAGAACGTCAGTTACGGCCGGATAATCATAACAAAAGAACTGAACCCGACGTGAATCGAACACGCAACCTTCTGATCTGGAGTCAGACGCGCTACCATTGCGCCACGGATCCATTTGAGATGATGGAAATATATTTTATTTCAAGTATTAATAAAATCACATGCAAATTTCTAATTAAATAATATAAGTAAAATTGTTGCATAGCAAAATATTCTCTCTGCGATAAACAAATTCATGTGAAACTTTGCCTAGCTAATAATCATAATTTTTTAATTATGTAAAATCAGATCACTTAAGAGCCATTAACACATTTAAATATCCCACTCCTAAACTTTTGTGTTTAATGAATAAAACTCAAATCCTAAACATCACATCCTAAATCATTTTTTAATCTTTTCGAAGGTAAAGTAGATAGTTATTATTATTATTTTATTTTTTGAGAAATTGAGGACAACAACCAACATTTATTATAATAAAATAAAGATACAAAATATCTAATACAACTCAATTAAGAGAAAATAAAAAAAACAAATCCTAAAAAAAACCATCTAACATAAAAAACCGGAACGACCGCTCCAAATGAAGCTATTTGAAGACTTCGAAAGAAAAGTCTCTAAACGAAGTTGTCTCGAGAAAACACAAGGAGGCCCAAATGTTCTGAACAACATGAATGATAGTATCCACATTTATTTTAAGTCTCCAAATATGTAGTCAAGTAAGCTAATAAAGTTGTTATCAAAGTCCCCAAATTAAAACAGAAACAAGTAAGAGAAAAACTAGTAAAAACCAAAAACTTAGTAAAATCGTATAGTTGAAATCCACATTATCACCGAAGAATAGAGAAGGAACAACAACAACAATAACCATTAATTCCAAACAAAGACTCCAACTGATAGTTGAAAAGGATTGTTGAGTTCATTTTTATGAGGTCTTCCCTTTCCTCTCCTTAGAGTCTAGGATCTAAACTTAGGATTTTTTATTTGACTCTCCTAGAAGATTAGTACTGGGACACATACTATTTAAAAATTTGAGCAATTTCTTCACTTATTGTAATCTCATATGGGTGGATTCAAATCCTCATCGTTTAGTTGAGTCAATTGAAACTAACATATCGAAACTCGGGTTGAGTTTCTTTAGTGATTGAGAGTGCCCTAGGAAAGCCCTTTAGACTCAAGAGCTTTCATTCCATGACACACTATAATTCACATAACATAAACATACACCCACATGAACAATACACATAAACACCACAACTCACTCACAATCCACAAATCTGAAACAATACTTGAATTTAAATAAAATGAAGACCTCGTAACACAAATTTGAGACTCTTCGACGCGTGTCGAGCGACTCGCTGCCGTGAGCGGTTTGCTTGACTTTGGTTGTTGTTTAAGCAAAGACTGGTCAACATTTTGCTCGTTAAATGACTCCAACTGGACCAAATGACTTCATCTATCGCGCCGCACACAATTCAAAGTAAAATAGCGCAATTGTCGGTGAATGTGTCTGGATGATGAAAAGGACCGTGCAAGCGCGTCCGAGACATCGATTTTACCTAGAGAGAACACCCACATTAATACGATTCCGCCCACAAGCGAATCACACACAAATTGAAAATTTTAAATAAAATAATAATGAAATAAGTAAAAACAAATCCTTTTTAATAAGCCCTCACAATGCTCATTCTTACGTAAAAATATTGCCTCAGTACTTTGCATGTTAAGCTACGTGCGTATTTAATCAAATGCCGCCATGTGTAAAGCCCGACCTCACCTATTAAAGCAAATAAAAATAATAGAAGTATAATTTTAATTTGTATTCGCGACCCGACCCGACCCGACCCTAAACCTGAACCCGCCTAAAATGCCTTTTCATTTTCTCCGCACTTTTTCATTTTCTCTGCACTATTACGAGTTTAGGGTTTAGTCTCCGTATCTTCTTCCTCGGCGAAGCACATCATCCATTATTGGCGAAACCCTAGGCATTCTCCGGCACGCAAGCGAAGGTGACCATGACGTCCAGTCGTTCGTTAAAATCACGGTATGCACCTAAACCAGAGTAATGAAATACAAGTAACACATCAATAACACAACAATACAACATCAATAGCATAACACACAAGTAACATACCAGTAACACATCAAAAATACAACAATACCACATCAATACCACACAAGTAACACACCATGACTTTGAATCATTAGCACAGAAATAACCCTACCTCAATGACTGCATAAAACCAAATTCGATGGACTCACAGATATCTCCATGACATAGTTTTGATGTGTTATTATTGTATTATTCGTGTATTATTAATGTATTATTCCTGGGTTATTCTTGTGTTACTGGTGTGTTACTCATGTGTTATTTCTGTGTTTTTCATGTATTATTGATGTGATATGTTTCTGTTTATGATGATTGTTAATTAAGTGTGCTTCATGTGTTATTCATGTGTTATTAGTGTGTAATTAGTTATGCTTCTATATTATTCATGCTTATATGTAGGGTTATTATTGTGTTATTCCAGTGTGTTACTAATGTATTATTCCCGTCTTATTTATGTATTATTTCTGTGCTTCTGTTTAGGGTGATTGTTAATTTAGAATAACACATTAATTTCCTATGTTATTCTTGTGATTGTTAATTAAGTGTATTAGATGTGTTATTTATGTGTTACTGATGTAAAATTGATAAATTGATGTGGTTACTGATGTAAAATTGATGTGTTATTCTTGTATTATTGATGTATTACTGATGTGTTATTCATGTGATAACACAAATAACACCAGAGTAACTTATGTTGAATTATTATTATTATGTGATGGAGGTTTTATTGAGGTGTCACTAATGTGTAAACAAGAGTAACACCTTATGATGAGCTTCATATCACATGAATAACACATCAATAACAAATAGTGCATCTCCATATGGTTCTAATAATGTGTTATTGTTTCTTTAATTTGCATGATCATGAGTGCAAGAACTTTCAACTATAGATGTCGTCCATCTGCAGTGAGAGGGGATGCAATTCGAGATCTGCTTTCAGAGGTGACTACTAATAATTTAAAGGAAATTATGGTGTTCAATTTCTTTGACATGCCCCCATATCCCTAGGAAAATATCATGACTTTACATATTCTGAGATGTTGGGATAATGAGAGGGGGGTCTTTAAAATGGGTGGAAAGGAGGTTAAGTTACATGCTGACCACGTGACTTTATTGATAGGGATACCAAACAGAGGAGAGCCTGTTTCATGGAAGAAATGACCCTTATCAAATGTGGATGCCTGACAAATAAAGAACCAAATGACAAACTTTTTTGCAGAATGAGCTTCCATCCCTCCTTTTGAGCAGTTGTATTTGAAATTCATAATAACTAATTTATTTTTCTTTCAAGTAATTTCATGTGCCTGCATAGCTATCTTCTTTTGCTGTAAATCTAAAAACTTTTCCGTCCTTTAATTGACCTACTGCCATATGTGATATGATCATCAATCAAGTGAGAATCGCCTCCTTAAAATTAAGGCAGAATAAGTCGATTAGCTATATTCAAGGATTTGTATTTCTTTTAACAGTAAGTATTTGTTATTTACATTAAAACATTATTCTTCTGAATTTTTGTTTTGTTTTATTAACTTTTGCATACATGTTGATGGTGTAAAATATCCTCAACTTTGGTTTTACGAGCACACCTCTTTGTTAACTCCTGCTACACCTGACGCTAGACCTCGCATTCTGAGGTGGCCAACCAATCATGGGTTGAGTGCTGAGAAGATTCATGAAGCTTTTAAGAGACTTGATCATCTAAATCATTTAATTTTTATTACAGCTTATTGACACCTCTGTTTAATAGCTTTTTAAGAATGCTTAAAACGATTTTGACGAATATATATTTATTGTAGGTTAATGACAAATTCTTAGATTTGAGCGAAGATGAAGTACAACTGCTCGCAAATCCAGAGCAGGGACCACCGAGTCCTGCAAGGCAACTTCCACAACACGAAAATACTGCATAACCATCTTCACCCAGATCCTATGCAAAGGGTACAATTGTTTCTAGTGATATAACCCCAGTACCTGGACATACGATGGAGAGTCCTGATTTCGGGGTACTATTTGAGATGCTGAAATCTCAGGAACAAATAAGCTTAAATATATAAGATATAATGACTGGTATGAGTAGACATATGAATACTGTGGTAGAAACATTGTCCACCCTTACAAGTTTGGTACACAAATTATTTGAAACTAAGGCTGGCAAGGTTGTTGAGAAAATAATATCCAATATAAGTCAAACCCAACTCCAAAGTAAGAAGACCAGCAACAGTAAACATCAGCAGAAGAGGACAGTGGACCCCCATGTATCTCAATACCAGTTCAAGAGAAGACGTAGAAAAAGCGATAATGTGGATATTATTGCTCGTGTAAATACAGATGTTCCTGAAGAAACAATAAGACATGCATAAGACACAGATTTTTTGTTGCTAAGTACAACATATGTGGATGTTGTTGATCATACAAAGGATATTGTGCATCCAGCTGATCCTGTACATATAAATGTTCCCAGACAGGCCCAAGACGCCGAATAAACAATAAGAGAAGCACAAGATGCATATTTGGGTGACGAGACAATCCAGGAAGACCTTGAAGAAGTAGAATGAGCAATAAAGGGTGTTTTTGAATCTCTGTCCCATTCGGTGAGTACATCATTCTAATTTGTACTATATGATATACATTCCTACTTTATTTTTTCTAACAATATTTTTTTTAGACGCGTCTTCTGACTTTCGCTGTAAATACTGATTAAAAAAAGGGTGATTCCCAAGAGGTCCAAGTTTCAGATGAAAATGTACATACTGAATTCAATTTAGATGAAGAAAGCTTAGATCCAGCTGGCTATCAACAAATTTTGAGTCAAAGCCACAGTTATAATGCAGACGAATATGCTATAATTGTAAGAAAAAAAATATAGCTATGTACTTTGAAGAAAATCTTATATGTTCTTATTTTGTGTTATCCATGGATTGTTTTCTTTTGCAGCTACGTCCTCCGACTTCAACTATTGAGTTCCTGTTAGGTCATTGATACCAATTGAAATGCAGGAAGAAATATACCAGTGTCTATCCAGATACACTGGACGGTAAGTAAATTTCCACCACTGTTTTAATATTATGCAGTTTTGTTGTGTTTAATCAAAAGAAAATCTCTTTCTTATCAATGCAGTGACGTTATAATTAACAAAGGCCATATTTTGATTTACCGATCTGCACTCGAAGACATACTATTAAATAAGTGGCTTGCAGACAAACATGTTGATCTATTTGTGTCATGCTGCGCGAAAGAACTTTAAGGAGACCAGAGTTGTGTCGACCTTAACTGTATGTTTCACCAATGTATGGGGTATGTTCAACAACTTATATTTATTCATACAAGTTTAAGTCATATATTCCCTGCACATTTAAAGTAATAATTTTATGAATATGCATAAGACATATGGTAGCAAACCCTACGTGAAACATATCACCAACAAAGCCGTAAAAGATGTAAAATCCATTTTCTTTCCAATCATTCATAATCAACATTGGATATTGTTGGTTCTAGATCTCAAGCTAAGAAAATAGAGAATATACGATTCACTGCCTAACCAGATACATAAGGCTGATGCTACGAAAGTTGTAAGTGTATTCAACTCAATTAAAAGTAACACAATAGCATTCGAAGAGTAACACAATATTGCTTCAGCTATGCAGGTGAATATGTTTGCTGGAGATGTCGCTGATTTATTTACAACCAAAATCCATAAATGGTCTTTATCGATTACAAAGCATGTACCCTCACAAAGGAATAGTGTTGATTGCGTCATGTTCGTCTGCAAGTACATGGAAACATTAGTGCAGGTCGAGGAAGTCGACTGGAGTGCACATATGAATTGACAGGATGATATAAAATGATTTGGAGCTGAATTTGTATATGACATTTGCATATTTTTTAGGACTTCTAAGTAAATTTGTATATTTTTACTTTGTATATTTGTATATGTTACTGTATATGGAATAGCTTCATGGTTACTAATATCAAATATTTGTATAGGTTACTGGCAAAATGTTCATATCTTGGTGAATGTTAGTATATGGAATAGCTCCACGTGTTATGTATGTGTTATTCAACGTGTTATACAGTTGATATTTATGATAATCAAATTATCCACGTTTGAACAAGATTAAGACATAAATATTTGAACAAAAAACATATTATAAACCACCAATTAATTCTTTCTTACAAAGTTTAAAGATGTTACAATATACCAACTTTTACAATTTCAATCAATCTATATTCTCACTTATGGAATCTATCAAAAGTCCAGTGTAGTTTCAGTTAGTTGCAGTGCATAGTATTCCTGCAATGTGGGAGTAATACTAAGTTCAATTTGAGTGAATTATTTTATATAAAAGGCAGTCAAATGATACTGAATTTTAGCAACATACTTAGGTAAGACAATCTGTCAAACTTTGCTCGAATGCGTCAATAGCCTGACGGCTAGTTACTGCTTCTTGTTCCATTCCTGAATGCAATGGGTCAAGTTAGAAGTATGCATTATACATGGAATGAAGGAAATACTAAATTAAAAAAAATTATACTTTTAGCTTTCTTATTTTTTTCCCAATATCCTTTCAGCCTAGACGTAGATACTCCTTTCGGTTTCTTTTTAGCAGGTCGTTCACATTGCATTCTATATTTGTGACTTTCTTGTTCTTTTTTATTTTCTTTACTTCGATCGTTCTCCCTGCTAGAACATCCTCAATACATCCAGATAATTTTTTAAACGTCTCCCACAAACACTCTTCAGCTAACTCATTTCCTTGTGCTCTATTAATGAGTTGATATACAAATTTCTGAAAGCATGAACTGAATACATTATTCAACCCGGAGTCTTTTAGATCTCTACATCCAAATCTGTTATACATGTCTCTTTTAGCATTGATGGACCACCGCAATAAGAAATATTTCTCCAGAATCACCTTTATTTTGGTGACACTGAGAACAAATAGTGCATGTGAGCACAACAGACCCATCATCTTAAATTTTTTGCAACTACATGTAACCTCACAAGTAAGTTTGTTAACTAACACATTCCAGGGATGCCTTGTACCCTCATCATCCAATCTTGATACGTAATATTTAGCCTCACTCTCCACTGATACTTCAGCTGTAAGCCCACATAAGCCATTCAATAACTCTTGTTCAAACATTGAGTAAAGCTTCTTTGTATAGAATGAGGCAGCTTGCCTCAACACGGGATTGATTTTAACCATGGGCGTTCTGACGGACTGACTGCATTTAAAATTTTCATCTTTCTCATTACGGCGCCACGATTTCATTAGGTTTTCAAAACAATCTATGAGAGAACTAGTTGGCTTTGAAACACCATGACAAACATTATTGGTCGACTCACTTCTCTGTGTTGATAAGATTCCCATACCGAATATATCCTTATTAAATGTTGTTGACCAATTATGCCTTATACGGTACATTTCATCTAACTAGACATTGATTTGTAGTTCTCTCAACTCAATCGTTAAGGACCACATTCTTTCAAACTCCTCCTCAGAATCACACTTGCTCAAGCATTTATAAAAAAGACCACAGACGCTCTTAGTACGCACTCCACAGTGTACTTTGGAAGAAAGTTTCTTGTAGATATGCCATTATAATAATTTGTGATGTGTTTGTGGGAGGCATTCTTCAATGAATCATGTCATTGCTTGATCATAATCGGTAAAGATTGTTATGAGATGTTTGCCTCCCATTATTTGAATGATGATTTGAATAACCACATAAATGATTCAGTAATCTCATCAGACAAAAAACCAACTCCAAACAGTACGTTCTGTCAGTGGTGGTTTCAGTGGTGGTTAACCACCACAAATGGAGCGCAACATAAGTTAAATTTATTTTATTTGTAGCTTGTATAAAAAATTATGACATTCCCGAAACAGTCATAATCCAACCTGCATAATCCATCACTCCAAAAAATGCTTGTTAACCTACTAGACTCATCTGTTTGGAAATCCCAAGCAAACATGCTATCCCCAGATTTCCTCTTCATGAACAATTGTATTAAAGCATTGACATCTCTCTGTTCAATTCTTTGTCTTCTTTCTCTTTGGATGAAATTAAATGCATCTCTCTTGGTGCATTCCAAATTCTCCACACCACCAACCTCCGTGGCAATGAAATTGTATGCATGTGTTGCTTGTATCCCTGAACCTGTCATTGATCTCAACACATTTGCATTGAGCTCACTTATCCTTCTGCTGGAACGAAGAAGATGCTTATCACCACTTTCGGTCAAAAGATGATTGTGATTTTCAATAAATTTAGCCACTGTCCAATTGCCTTCGAAATCAACATGAAATCGAACTATGACCTTACAACCAGTCCTCATGTCTGCTTTTCTGAACTTAATTGTGCTATTAGACTCTTTCTTGTAGCCAGCTTTTCCACAAATATAATCTTTGACCTTAAGTTTCTTGGAGTTCGGCCAGTAGGTAGTAGCCAGTAGGTAGTATGGTCATCCTACGTGATGTGCATAGGCACGATAGCTTTCATATGCTTATTACTCATTGTAGATAATGCTGCTTAGAAACTTCTCTGCAATTGGATCATTTCAAACGTGTGTTGCCTCACAGGACTGCATAAAACTATGATAGCATCAACATAACACAATAATAACACAGTAACAGTAATAAATCAAAGGCAATAAACAACATAACATTGGAGTAATACTAGAGTAACACCAAAATAACACAAGAGTTCACAAAAAAAACACAAGACTAAAACCATAATAACACAAAAAAATACCATAATAATACAAAAAATAACACTGTAGAATAACACACAATAACACTACATCAACACCAACATTTACATTAGATTAAGCCAACTATTATACCACTTAAATAGTATTAAATCAAAGGCAAGAAACAACATAACATTAGAGTAATACCAGAGTAACACCAGAATAACACAGGAGCAACACCAAGAAAACCTAAGCTTTAACACCATAATAACACAAAAGGTGCAGCAGAAAAACACCCTAAATTTTACCATTAAACACCACAAACAAAATGACAATACTAGAAATAGAATGAAAACCCTAAGCTAAAATAAAACTTGATATCATTACAGACTCACTTAATCTTCAAAGTTCAGGCTGAATGATGACATCTCAATTTTCATGGAGACTTCCGACATCTCAACGTTCATGGAAAATTCCATCAAAACCCTAGCTGTTGCGGAGCTACGAACGAAGCTGTGAACGAAGCTGCGAAATGCTTCTTCACCCTCCAATAGAACAACCTGGGAATAGAACAGCCTGTAGGCGCAAAATATTTTTATGCTGGCGGGAAATTTTTCAGGGTTCGGGTTTAGGGTCAGGCCGGGTCGCGAATAATAAGAAATTTATTTTCCTATGTTTTAATAGGTGGGGCCGTACTTTTCACGTGACGAAATTATATTGGATACACACATAGTGTAACTGATGGAATATTTTCTTACGAGGTTCCTCTCTCCACTCCACGAAATAAAGCCCTGGCCACTCTCTCGTGAAAACCAAGCCGAGCCCCACTATCCCTGCTCTCCACTATACCTGCTCTCCACTGTCTACTCCCTGTCACCCTTTCTATTTGCCCCTACCCTTGTCACCACTCCCTCGATCCCTATCATCTTCGCCTCACCTCCAATAAGTTACGGTAAGTCCCTTCTTCCTCCTCGGCCACTTTGAGGGTGGGATTTCGGGCTGCTGTTATCTGGATCGGTTAGACATTTTCTCTGTGGTTTTGGGACTCCCCTTTTCCGGTCTCCTTCCCCGATTAGCAACTTTTTCCCAAAATTTCTTCACCCCTCTGTCTTCAGAAGTTTGTGTTGTGTGCCCCCGGAAAGCTCCAGGTTCAAACTCTTACTCATGTTCTTTTTAACCTCTCTTAATATTCTCTTAAAGATGCAGTGAACTTGTAATTTCAATGTGAATCAAGTGATGTGTATATGATCCCTTTCATCAACATATTATTCCATTTATTGGAGATTCACCTTTTGAGGTGTTCAAAGCATTTTATGGGGTTGTTTAAAGTTTACTAGATAAACGAAATAGGACACAAATCACTTGATATTCTATTTTTTATGTGATGGTGGAAACAAACATTTTTTGGAACCATGTGATAGATATAATTATGACTATCTTGCTGAGGTTGTCTAGCATTGTGCTAACTAATGCTCTATCTAAGTATTTGCTTCACATATTAGATGACATAAGTGGGATGGTAACCATTTTTCAATGCCTTGTTTGCCCATTTGTTCAACTTGAAACTATTGTGGCTCATGTTAGGGAAGCAACTTTTGGTTGCTGCACGTATATTGAGTTTTAAAATTTTGAATTGGTTGATAAAAAGTATGAAATTTTGGTGGTTTTACTTGTGAAAAAATTGAAGTTTTGATGGTTTCATTTATAATAAAAAAAAATCTAAAACTGTCAAAACTTGAAACTTTCATGTGGTTCTATGTGATAGAAATATAAAAATTTTGGTGGTTTTATATGTGATAAAAATCTAATACTTTTCATGCATTTCTATGTGATAAAAAATCTGAAACTTCCATGTTATTTCATGTGATAAAAATCTGAAACTTTTTATGTGTTTCTATGCGTTAAATATCTGAAAGTTTGTATGTGTTTCTATGTGATAAAATTATGGAACTTTTTATGTATTTCTATGTGATAAAAATCTGGAAACTATATACAATTCTTATGCATGCACACTTGCTTATTGCTTAAATATATGTTTATCTAATAGCTGATGTTTTTGTTCTACAAACCTTAAGGTGGCTTGTGCTATGAAGTAGTTGGAATGTCATTCTTAAATCCCTTTTTAGGTGATTGAAAATAATAGAAGTTGGTGGGAGATGGCATTGGGTGGAATGCTCTGAACTGTTCAATGACAACCATGATTTTCTGCTATACGATTCTTCCGCCTTCTTATGGTGGCAGATTGTTTGTCTCTTTATGCTGTCTCTTAGCTTTTATATTTTAAGTAGGATACGCATGCAAACCCCAAAATTTTCATGTATTCACATGTCTAACTCCCAAACGTTTTTTACACATATGTTGCCTTACCCATGCACTTAAAGGTGTACTCAACTTTTTAAGAGCTAAAACAGTAGTATTTTCATGAAATATGAAATACTCGGATGGTATAAATATGAAAGTGAAGTTTAGAGGTTAGATAAGTAAATTTATAAGAACCAGATGGTATGCCGTATAGTGCAAGGAATTTTTGAAGATTTTTATGCAGTTGTACCTGTATTCATTTTGAATATCCTTGAGTTGTTTACATGATTGTATGTCGCGCAGATATAAGTTCTAAATATCTAAATAATTTACAGGATTGAAAAATTATAATTTTCTTTTCAAAGACATAAAACCAAACCATAAGCTAGTTTGAGATGTTACTGAGGTTTCCTCGGTTTTATTGATATCTCCCACCTTTCATTTCTTTGGGTTCCTTATATAACTCTTACACACTGAGCCTTCCTTATTTGATTTTCCTATAAGCAATCATTGAAACTAAATTTTGAATTCTTGAAGATGAAACCTCTGATATTAACTAAGAGTTTTCATAGGGACTTCGAGATGTAATTAACTATAGAGAATTGCCTCTATAGAAGAATTAGTAACCAAGATAATCTAAACTTTATATAATCCTTATATTAGATAAGGAAATTGTCCGTCATAAATTTCACAGACCAAAATAAAGTCATAAATTTCTTAGTTTAATATTTAAACCTACTAACAAGTGATATGTTTTTCTCTCGGAGTGGTGTATGACTTGTGGTATTGTGCTCAAAATTTTAAACTATTAAATATATGTCCATCTCATCTCATTTCTTTCTAAAATCAAAATACTATTTTTAAAATCAAATTTACATACATATTAAATTAAGTTTATTTTCAAATGAAAAAAATTGATTAATAAGGATAGACATAAGGATTACAACAGAGCTTCACCAAAAATATGAAACTCAAACCTCTAAAGTCCAAAAGCTAAACAAAACACTTAAGCATCATTACATCAAATAATACCGAGCTAACTTGAAAACACTAAAGAAGAGAGAACGAAGACGTAAATATTAAATCAAAACAACCAATGATAAAAGAAAAAAAGAATAGAGAAGGTGGAGCTCAGGAAAACCCCAACAACTAAGCTATGATCTTCATCCAAGACTTCGGAAAAATCACAACATCAAATAAACCGTAATAACCCTAAATAAAATGCTTCTTAAATGGTTGAGACATAAAGCACCATGTTTCCATCCTCTTAAAAGAAGAAAATCAATGAAAACTAAAAAGAATAAATAAGATAATATGAAAATTCTACAAATTGTTGTATCATAGCAAAGGGAGGACACATCATATCTCTAAAAATACCAACAAACCATCTTACTCATCCAAACAACTATTGAAGTATCCATAGTATCAGTTTGAATTACAAATTATAAAAATCCATAATAAAGTTAGGAACATCATTCTTGAAATTTCATTTTTTTTCACTTCATTTTAGTATGCAGATGAATATTTATAACAATAATCCCAACATGATTATTAGACCATTTGAAAATTCTATTATTCCTCTCAAACTAGATTTGATAAGCAATAGATTGAACAACAAAAAAAGAATATTTTAAGAATTTTACAGCTAATGCTTTCAACATAATAAAAAATTTATTAAAAATTGCTAGAAATAAGGAAAAAATTGACATTAGGAACACAATTGATCAACAAAGTATGAGAAAAAAATATAAAAAAAATAGAGGATTATGATTCTCAAAACCATTAAGACATTAAATATATTTACGATTAACATTTATCCCTCTAGAATTAAGATTGTCAAAAGTCTTAAGACCATTAAAAATTCTTCAAGAAAGTAAAACTAAATTTTTAGAGAATTATTTATACCAAATAATTCTTTTCAAACCTAAAATTTTTTTTCTTTCAAAAGAGAGTTAATGCTGCCATCCACCTCAAATATGCTATAAATAAGATGTAAGTAATGAGCAGACACATCCCAATATTTGAGGAAAAAGAATAAATGTCATTAAGTAAAGCAACTTTAACTTTAATAAAATTAGGGAAGTGAACAATTAAAAATCAACTTCTCAAATATCTAAAAAAAAAAAATCTTTTAAGCCAAGATTCATAGAAAAAAAAATATCGATGTTGTTATTAATCTGGAATAAACGACATCTTTTAATTCTAACTACAATTTTGGAGCTTTCCAAATGGAAAAAAATCTTAGATACAGATTTAATCCAAATAGACCCATAATGATCAATACACCAATCAACTAATGAAGATTTAGAATTAAAATGTCTTGAAATGACTTTTGTTTAATACGTAAAGTTAATCTTATCTAGAGAAGGAGTGCCAATACCTCCTAAAGATTTGGGGAAAGTAATGATCTTCCTGGAAATAGTGGTCATCTTTTTCTCATTATAACTATGGAATAGAAAATTGCTTATCATAGATATAATTTTTTTCTTAATACACTTATATAAAGAGGTGGAACAAAACCAATAATAAAAATAACTTCTACTGGTGTAATTAATTAATTAAAAATGATAGGCCATAACTAAAACTTTCTGCTTCCTTCTTACCAATAACTTATGAAATTTGTCAATAATAATATGATAATTCATAATGTTAAACTTAAAACTTTTAACAGTAATACCAAGATAAGTCCAAGGTGGCGATTTGATAAGAAATATGCTAACATCACACAAATGTTACTATATAGAAGAATTAAAAATCTTAGAATAACAAATAACAGATTTGGAGAAGTTAACAACCAAATTAGAAGTATAACTAAAATTGATCAAGATATTAGTCATTTGTTTCTTGAAATAATGACCAACATCATCAAAAATCAAAATATTATAAGCATAAATGAAATGATTATCTTTATTAAAACTTTATTGCATATTAAATTGATTCACGATATCTAATATAAAAAAAAAGTATTCATTAACTATAACAAATAAATAATGAGACAGAGGAGGCATCCTGGTCGCAAATCAGAAGAAGTAAAATAATACTTTTATTTCTCCATTAATAATAGTATAAAAATAAACATCAAATGTATATGCCTTAAACCAACAAATAATATGAACAAGAAATCCTAATTTAATTAATCTATCCTAAAGAAAATCTATATTCACCATATCAAATGTCTTTTTAAGGTGAATTTTGGAACAACATATTTTTCAAAAGTTTGAAGAATTAAAACTCTATAAGAGTTCATTAGTCAAAATAATATTATCACGAACTTCTCTCCCTTAAATGAAGCAACTTGAGCTAGACTAACAACATTGCAAAGAATATGCTTACTTCTATTTGCTAAAAGCTTCTCAATAACTTTTTATAAAGTATTACAAAGAGATATAGAACAGAAGTCGTTAAATCTTTGATCTCCTTGCCCCTTAATAATTAGAGTAATAAGATGTGTTTTATTCTATTAAGAAGCCTACAAAGAGTAAAGAAGAATTTAACAACATGAACACAATATCTCAAATAGAAGCCGACACATCTTTAAAAATTTAGACAAAAACAATTAAGACTGGAAAATTTCCTATTGCCAATAGAGTGAAAATTATTTTAATCTCCTCATTTGAAAACTCCAAAATTAAAACTAAACTGACATAAGAAGAAATAAAATTATTATAAGAATATTATAAAAAACTGAATAAGGAACATCAACATGATTGTTGAGTAAAGAAAAAAATAGCTTCATTAATAATATCCTTCTTGTGATGCAAGTAACTATTACTAACTAAACTTTCTTTGATAAAACTACAGTTATTTTAAATCTCCTATTTTTTTTATATAAATAAATTTTATATCTTCTACACCTTAAAACAATCAATCACAGTTATCTCTTTATTTTAACCATTTATAATTACTAGTAAGAGAAATATGAAATTTCTCTTGAATAAAAGAAGCCTGATTAAGCAAATCATTACAAATTGGATTAATATCCAAGCTATTTTTAAGAACACCCGGTTTACTTCTTAAATCAAAAATATAATTTGAGAGATTATTAAAGTCATACCAATTTTAATTTTTAAAAACATTTTTGTCATTTTTAAGCTTTTTACAAAGAAAAAATAAAGGATCTCCTTTAACTTTAATGTTACAAGCTCCATTAATAATATAAAATAAATCAAATCTAAAACTCCAATAATTTTTATACATAAATCTATGCTTCAAAATTTAAGTATTCCCTAAAAAAATTGATATTAAAGAATGATCAGGTGTGAAAAT
The DNA here is from genome assembly GCF_001263595.1 of Phalaenopsis equestris. Lineage (NCBI taxonomy): Eukaryota > Viridiplantae > Streptophyta > Magnoliopsida > Asparagales > Orchidaceae > Phalaenopsis > Phalaenopsis equestris. The sequence continues at coordinate 1,372,622 of NW_018164957.1, forward strand.
ATCTAAAACTCTATAGAAAGGATAAGGAAAATAATTCACCTAAAAAGCATTACGAAAAGCTCTATCTAGAAGATAGTTCATAAGATTATCAAGTTGATTATTTAACCAACTAAATTTAAAATCAATATTTTGCAACTTTATAGTAGTATAATTAAAAATACAATTATTAAAATCAAATAACTTACTAAAAATTTGTGAAATACAACTTGTCTTTTCATTTACTATGAAAATACAATTAAAATTGCCCAAAAAGGTCCAATGACTATTAATATTATGAGCAAGTAAGGAAATACAATTCTAGAAATCCTTTCAAACCAAAACACTACTGTTAGCATAAATGAAAGTTATGTAAAAGATAAAGTGATATGTTCAGGAATATATTGAGATTTAATATCCAAAACATTAAAAGAAAGAACATCAGAGTTCCACTTAACTCGAATATGCTCATTTCCCTTCCAAATCAAAATTATTCATATCACCTTCATTAGAAGAATAAATTAAACCATTTAAAAGAGTAATTATAAAAAAAAGGATAAAAACTTTGTTTTAATAAGTCTAAAAATATGTGTCGGCACTATTTTTGGTGTGGGGTTTGCCCGTAAGAAGCTGTCGGTCATCGGAATTGAAATCCCGTTGCCTGCTTCGGAAGGACGTTTAAAAAAAATTTAATTTTGAAAAAGATGAAGTCAAACTGACCCCATAATTTTCATAGTTTAGATGAAAGAGCGTTTTACCTCAAATCCTGTATCTATCCCGAAGGATGAACACAAGAATTGAGGGTGAGGCTTGATCAAATAAACTAAAGAAAGTTATGACATTTGTTTGGTCTGCGAAACCAATGTATTGGCTGACAAATTCTCCTATTTAATATAAAGAATTAAATAGGGTTTATATTATGATGGGTTCGGGAAAAGCTTCCTATAAGGGCAAGCCCCTATAGTTAATTACATCTTA
>NW_018164957.1:1376358-1376757 GCF_001263595.1 Phalaenopsis equestris
GTGAATTCTCTGACTTATTAATCACAGTGGAGAATAAAAATCAAATGATTTTGATCTTTATATTTTCCAAATTAAATATTTTAAGCAAATTGGGGTTTGCTTAAAATAATGATGTTTTGATTTTTAAAAATTATAAAATTATTTCCTAAGACTACTCTGGCCAGAGAGAACTCATATGAATATTTATAAAATTTTCTAAGCTATATATAATTTTCTATAATTATCTGGACAGAAAATGCTTAAGAACTTAGAAAATTAAGATCTTTATCTAGAGATCTCCTATGTCTTTCAAAAAATGCTCAAATTGTGCATCTAGACAGAGGCTACAACATATAAAAATTTTGGGTCAAGGTGATATCTCAACATGAATGGAGAATTGAAAAACTCCTAACCCTAATT
>NW_018164957.1:1380344-1381909 GCF_001263595.1 Phalaenopsis equestris
CTCCTCTTGAGTTTTCTCATAATGATCTTACCTACTAAGTGCTAGAGGTTAAGATCAATATGTGGAACTTCAAGTTGAGTAAAGGGAAGAGTTTTGAATTTCTAATGGTGAGGATACCTTTTCTAGTTTTCTAAGACTAGTCAATAGGAAAGTCCTATGGCTAGACCTAGGCTACTAAAGAAGTTTCTAGACCTCAACCAAAAGTGAGGTTAACAATATGAACGTGATTTTTATAATGAATCTCTTTACAATCAACAACACAACGATCATTATTGAAATCATGTATATTTCAAACCAAAATATTAGGATATATCATTAATAAAATTAAAAAGAAAACAAAAAAAAACATATCTAGAAAAAGACTTAAGGAGAAGTATTTCTCACTTAAGATTTCCCTTTCTTTGCCTTTGAAGAAAGGGTAAAGATACACGAATAGAAGAACGGTAAGAGCATAATGTCATTATTAGAAATACCATCAAAATTTTTCTAAACTCAGATATTAATTGCATCAATGACAATACCATTAATATAACCTTAAATAATAGTCAAAATGGAACAATCCTCTAATATATATATATATATATATCAGAACTATTTGCATTACTAAAAATCAAGTTATATTAATTCATATAAAAATAGAAAAAGTGGTATTTTTATGTGATTATGCAGATTTTCCTGATACACATGTAAACATGAATGTTTATGTGTTAGATATGTAGATACATAAGGATTATGTGGTATTTATGTAAATGTCTCTATATCTTTTATCTCTAAACTATATTACACTTGCTGCATCAAAAAATTGCATGCCCTACTTCTCATCTTGGATTATAATTTTCAAATTTAATGGCCACCAAAGCACAATTGTTGGACCACCATCCTCAAGTCACCCATCATACTATCTTATCTTGGTCCATGTCAACCAATTTGGCCAAACTAATGTGAAAATTGCAGAATATAATATGGTAGCAGTTATGGAAATTGAAGAATATTAAATTGTAATTCAAAATAAAGACTTTTTCACTCATACAAAATTCTTTACACAAGCCTTGATTTTTCTTTTTCCTTTTTTTCACATTATAAATTTAGAGAGGTCAACATCATTGAGAACTTTGAAATTATGATTTTTTTTAATAGTCACTATATTATTACCTTGGTAGACATCAACATCTCCTAAAGATGACACTTAATAGATATGCACCAATAAATATGTGTCTAGTTATAATTAAATAAAGCATTTCAAAAATTGCAATTCCCTTCCATCTATAATAAAAATAAGAAAAATTTTCAAATTCATTATTCCCATAGCCAAGGACCCCTTAAGTTTGGCACATCCATCGATACTTATATTATACTAAACAAAAAATAATGATGTGATAAAGTACAAAATTTTCTTGTGAATTATTGTGCATATAAAAAGTGAGTTAATTATGAAAAAAAGCTTTCAAAATAATTTTATGGAAGATTTACATTTATTATATATAATTCCAATATATTTATATATGTAACAACTAAATCTTGATTTTATATTTATAACACTTTATTTATGTATTAATATATATATA
>NW_018164957.1:1381979-1384936 GCF_001263595.1 Phalaenopsis equestris
AATTAGGGTTTAGGGTTTTAGGGTTTAGGATTTAGGGCTTTGGGTTTTGAGTTTAGAGGGTTTAGGGTTTAGAGTTTAAGAGTTTAAGATTTTAGGGCTTAGGGTTTAGGGATTAAGCTTTAGAGTTTAGGGGTTTATCGTTTAGGGTTTAGGGTTTATGGTTTTAGAGTTTAGGGTTTTAGGGTTTAGCTTTTATGGTTATTAGGTTAGAGGGTTTAAGGTTTAAGGTTTAGAGTTTAGGGTTTAGGTTTTAGGGTTTATGGTTTAGTGTTTATGGTTTAGAGTTTAGGGTTTTAGGTTTTGGGTTTTGGGTTTATGATGTTTTAGGGTTTAAAGTAGGGTTTAGGGTTTAGGGTTTAGGGTTTAGGGTTTAGGGTTTAGGGTTTAGGGTTTAGGGTTTATAGAGTTTTTAGGGTTTAATGTTTAAGGTTTAGAGTTTTGGGTTAAGGGTTTTGGGTTTGGGGTTTAAGGTTTAAGATTTAGGGTTTATGGTTTAGGGTTTAGGGTTTAGGGTTTAAGGTTTAGGATTTTTAGGGTTGGGTTTTAGGGTTTTTAGGGTTTAGGATTTAGGGTTTTAGGGTTTAGGATTTAGGGTTTTAGGGTTGAGGGTTTAGGGTTTAGGATTTATGGTTTAGAGTTTAGAGTTTTTAGGGTTTTGGGTTGCGGTTTAGCATTTAGGGTTTTTAGCTTTAGGCTTTAGGGTTTAGGGTTTAAAATTTAAGGTTTAGGGTTTTTAGGGTTTAGGGTTCAAGGGTTTTAAGGTTTAGGGTTTTTAGAGTGCAGGGTTTAGGGTTTAGGGTTTTTAGGATTTAGGGTTTAAGATTTTTACGATTTAGGGTTTAAGGGATTAGGGTTTAGGGTTTAAGTTTAGAGTTTAGGGTTTAGGGTTTTTAGGGATTAGGTTTTAGGGTTTAGGGTTTAGGGTTTATGGTTTTTAGGGTTTAAGGTTTTGGGTTTTGGGTTTTGGGTTTATGGTTTTTATGTTTTAGGGTTTAGGGTTTTTAGGGTTTATGATTTATAGTTTAGGGTTTTGGGTTTAGGGTTTTTAGGGTTTTGGGTTTAAACTTTTTAGGTTTAGGGTTTAGGGTTTATAGTTTTTAGGGTTTAGGGTTTAGGATTTATGGTTTAGAGTTTAGAGTTTTTGGGGTTTAGGGTTTATGATCTTTAGAGTTTTTAGAGTTTTTGGTTTTGGGTTTTAGTTTTAGGATTTAATGTTTAGGGTTTAGGGTATTAGATTTAGCGTTTAGGGTTTTTTTGGTTTATGGTTTAGGGTTTAGAGTTTAGGGTTTACGGTTTAGGGTTTAGGGTTTAGGGTTTAGGGTTTTAGGGTTTAGGGTTTTTAGGGGGTTTAAGGTTTATGTTAGGGTTTAGGATTTAGGGTTTTTAGGGTTTAGGGTTTAGGGTTTTCACTCAATTGGGATAAGGGTTTTTGGTTTAGGGTTTTGGGATTTAGGGTTTAGGGTTTTAGGGTTTTAGGGTTTAGGGTTTAGGGTTTAGGGTTTTAGGGCTTAGGGTTTAGGTTTTATGGTTTTTAGGGTTTAGGGGTTAGGGTTTAGGGTTTAGGGTTTTTGGGGTTTGGGGTTTGGGGTTTTAAGGGTTTAGGGTATGGTTTAGGTTTTTTAGGGTTTAGGGTTTTGTGTTTAGGGTTTTGGTTTTAAGGTTTGGGGTTTTAGGTTTGGGGTTTTAGGTTTAGGGTTTAAGGTTTAGGGTTTTAGTGTTTAAGATATAAGGTTTTTAGGGTTTTGAGATTTTAGGGATTAGGGTTTAGTGTTTTTAGGGTTTATGGTTTGGGGTTTATGATTTAGGGTTTTTAGGGTCTAAGGCTTAGGGTTTAGGGTTTTAGGGTTTAGGGTTTTTAGGGGGTTTAGGGTTTTGTGTTTTTAGGGTTTTGGGCTAAGGGGTTTTTGGGGTTTAAGGTTTAGGGTTTAGGGTTTAGGGGTTTTAGGGTTTACGGTTTAGGGTTTTATGGTTTAGGGTTTGTGGTTAAGAATTTTAAGGTTTAGGGTTTAGGGTTTAGGGTTTTAGGGTTTAGGGTTTAGATTTGGGGTTTAGGGTTTTTAGGGTTTAGGGTTTAGGGGGTTTTTACGGTTTAAGGTTTTTAGGGTTTTTATGGTTTAGGGTTTTTAAGGTTTAGGGTTTAGGGTTTAAGAGTTTAGGGGCATACATTGCACTTTGTATTTTACATACATTGCAGTATGTATTTTCATATCTAACATGTATACTTTTATATTTTCATTATTTATTCAGGGTTTAGGGTTTAGGGTTTAGGGGTTTTAGGGTTTAGGGTTTAGGGTTTTATGGTTTAGGGTTTGTGGTTAAGAATTTTAAGGTTTAGGGTTTAGGGTTTAGGTTTGGGATTTTGGGGTTTAGAATTTGGGGTTTAGGTTTGGGATTTTGGGGTTTGGGGTTTAGGGTTTTAGGTTTTTGGTTTATGGTTTAGGGTTTAGGGTTGGGTTTAGGGTTTAGGGTTTATAGGGTTTAGTGTTTAGGGTTTTTAGGGTTTAGGGTTTAGTGTTTAGGGTTTAGGGTTTTGGAATTGGGGTTTAAGGTTTAAGGTTTTTGGGGTTCAGGGTTTAGGGGTTAGGGTTTAGGGTTTTTAGGGTTTAGGGGTTTAGGGTTTAGGGTTTAGGGTTTAGGGTATTAGGCTTTAGAGTTTAGGGTTTTTTAGGGTTTAGGATTTTTAGAGTTTTTAGAGTTTTAGGATTTTAGGGTTTAGGGTTTAGGATTTTTAGAGTTTTTAGAGTTTTAGGATTTTAGGGTTTTAGGATTTTAGGGTTTAGGGTTGAGGGTTTTTACTGTTTGTAGGGTTTAGGGTTTAGGGTTTTTAGGGTTTAGGGTTTAGGGTTTATTGTTTTGGGTGTAGGGTTTTGGATTTGGGGTTTAGGGTTTATGGTTTTTGGGGTTCAGGGTTTAGGGTTTAGGGTTTTTGCGGTTTAGGGGTTTAGGGTTTAGGGTTT
>NW_018164957.1:1386797-1424985 GCF_001263595.1 Phalaenopsis equestris
GGTTTAGGGGTTTAGGGTTTAGGGTTTTTAGGGTTTAGGGTTTAGGGTTTATTGTTTTGGGTGTAGGGTTTTGGATTTGGGGTTTAGGGTTTATGGTTTTTGGGGTTCAGGGTTTAGGGTTTAGGGTTTTTGCGGTTTAGGGGTTTAGGGTTTAGGGTTTAGGGTTTTTAGGGTTTAGGGGTTTAGGGTTTAGGGTTTAGGGGTTTAGGGTTTTTAGGGTTTGCGATTTTTAGGGTTTTTAGGGTTTAGAGTAGGGTTTAGGGTTTAGGGTTTAGGGTTTAGGGTTTTCGATTTTTAGGGTTTTTAGGGTTTAGAGTAGGGTTTAGGGTTTAGGGTTTAGGATTTTGTTTTTAGAGTTTAGGGTTTAGGGTTTTTAGGGTTTAAGGTTATGGGTTTTAGGTTTTAGGTTTATGGTTTAGGGTTTATGGTTTTTAGGGTTCGTAGGGTTTAAGGTTTAATGTTTTTAGGGTTTAGGGTTTAGGGTTTAGAGTTTAGTGTTTAAGGTTTTTAGGGTTTTTAGGTTTTAGGGTTTAGGGTTTTTAGGGTTTTTAGGGTTTTTAGGGTTTAGGGTTTAGGGTTTAGGGTTTAGGGTTTAGGGTTTCGGGTTTTTAGGGTTTAGGGTTTTTAGGGTTTAAGGTTTAGGGTTTAGGGTTTAGGGTTTAGGGTTTAAGGTGGGTTTAGGGTTTTTAGGGTTTAAGGTTTAGGGTTTAGGGTTTTGTGTTTAGGGCTTTTAGGGTTTAGGGTTTAGGGTTTAGGGTTTAGGGTTTAGGGTTTTGGGTTTTTAGGGTTTTGGGGTTTTTAGGGTTTAGGGTTTAGGGTTTAGGGTTTAGGGTTTAGGGTTTAGGGTTTAGGGTTTAGGGTTTAGGGGGGTTTTAGGGTTTAGTGTTTAGAGTTTTTAGGGTTTAGTTAGGGTTTAGGGTTTAGGGTTTTTAGCGTTTTTAGGGTTTAGGGTTTAGAGTTTTTAGGGTTTATGGTTTAGGGTTTAGGGTTTAGGGTTTTTAGCGTTTTTAGGGTTTAGGGTTTAGAGTTTTTAGGGTTTATGGTTTAGGGTTTAGGGTTTAGGGTTTTTAGCGTTTTTAGGGTTTAGGGTTTAGAGTTTTTAGGGTTTATGGTTTAGGGTTTAGGGTTTAGGGTTTTTAGCGTTTTTAGGGTTTAGGGTTTAGAGTTTTTAGGGTTTATGGTTTAGGGTTTAGGGTTTAGGGTTTTTAGGGTTTAGGGTTTTAGGGTTTAGGGTTTTTAGGGTTTAGTGTTTAGGGTTTTTAGGGTTTAGGGTTTTTATGGTTTAGGGTTTAGGGTTTAGGGTTTAGGGTTTAGGGTTTAGGGTTTAGGGTTTTTAGGGTTTTTACGGTTTAAGGTTTTTAGGGTTTTTATGGTTTAGGGTTTTTAAGGTTTAGGGTTTAGGGTTTAAGAGTTTAGGGGCATACATTGCACTTTGTATTTTACATACATTGCAGTATGTATTTTCATATCTAAGATCTATACTTTTATATTTTCATTATTTATTCTTTGGTGTGAAAAATTTACAAAAGCGAAGATGTATTTTATTTTTAATAGGTGATAATGTTTTTTTTTATGCTTCTTGCTGGTTTTCCTAAATCCTCGCCCCGTAGGTAACGCCGGCGGATCAACAGACCACCCAACGGCAATCCTTCAACGTTCATGGTGCCCCGCATCCCCATCAAACCAAGCTTCCCGCACTTCACTTCTCCCTCCTCGCCGACGAGAACTGATCTCATCTCCTCCCATGAAATAGCACAATACATAACAACTCCGGCGTAAAACACCCAAAGATGCTTCCTTTTCTGGAGCAGATTGTCGCCGACCTCCTCGACGACCCCAACGGCGGCCTCGTCGTTCTCTCCTCCGGCCTCCCCATCCACTCCCTCGTCGCATCCCTCCTTCTCCTCCATCATCCCTCTCAGGGCTCGCTCCTCATCCTCTCCGCCTCCGACTCCCAGAAATCTTCCATCTCGCGCACCCTCCTCCAAGACCCTAACCCTAATCCCATTCGCCCGACTGACATCCCCGGCGACGTTCCCTCCCATCACCGTACCGCTCTCTACGCCAGCGGCGCTTCCTATTTTGTCACGCCTCGCATCCTTATCGCCGACCTTCTCACCTCTCGCGTCCCACCCTCCTCCATCGCCGGTCTCCTCATCCTCAATGCCCATCGCCTCACCGATACATCCACGGAGGCTTTCATCGCCCGCACTTTGCGATTTCTCTCCCGCAATGCTTATGTTCGTGCACTCACCGACCACCCTCACGCCATGGTCTCCGGGTTCGCTAAGGCTGAACGAATCATGAAGTGCTTGTATGTGAGGCGGCTCCACCTCTGGCCGCGCTTCCATGTTCTTGTCTCTGGGGATCTGGAACAGAGTCCGCCTGAGGTGGTGGATATCAGGGTGCCGATGACGCCTGCAATGAGGGGGATTCAGCAGGCTGTGTTGGAGACGATGGATGCATGTCTCAAGGAGCTTAGAAAGACTAACAAGGTGGATGTTGAGGATCTTACTGTGGAGAATGGCCTATTCAAGTCATTTGATGAGGTTGTGAGGAGGCAGCTCGATCCCATATGGCACACGCTTGGGAAGAAGACCAAGCAGTTGGTCAGTGATTTAAGGACACTGAGGAAATTGTTAGATTATCTTGTCAGGTACCTTCTTTTTCTGGTGAAGCAGCTTAAGAAAAGGTTCTTTTGTTGGAACGTACTAGAGTGCTGTTTGATTTTCTCTTACCCAATGCCATATACATTTACATGGATTACTTTTAAGGGATAATTACATACATGGCACTTGAAACATTGCTACTTGCAAAACAAGCACAAAGGTGATTTTTGAACTACAAAACTAATGCATCTATGTGTGCCACGATCAAGCCATTTGTAATTTGATAAAAATGAAAAATGTGGGTTGGGTTTTTATCATGAATTTTGATATTTGTGTGAGAATTTGCTAGTTTTGTAAATAAAAATATTCATGTGCTATTTTTTAATGCATTTTGGTAGATTAAAAAATTAATTTCAAATACAGATAAAATTAAAATACTCGTTATTTGAAGAGCATTTCTCTTTTGATGATTGTTAGTGCCAATTGAGATTCTAGTTATTCTCATTAGTACTTGATATTGTACTCATTTTGATCTTTTTTTTTTTGGTAAAAGGTATGATGCTGTGACATACTTGAAGTATCTCGATACATTGAGGGTTTCCGAAGGAGTTCGTTCTGTTTGGATATTTGCAGAATCTAGTTACAAGATATTCGAGCTTGCAAAGAAGCGGGTTTATCAGGTTTTGCGGGCAGATGGAGTAAGAATAGTGGCTGACAGGAAGAGTATTGTAGGCAAGAGGAAGAGAGTGAGTGAGAATAGTTTGATGAACGAGATGGAAAAAGGTAGTGTAAGCATTTGTCGAATTACATACATTCTTAGACAATTTTGCTCTGAAGGGCTGAATTGTAAAAAAATGGAACTTTAAATTAAATTTTATTTGCTCAAGCAGACTGATACATATGTTTTGCATTTTTTACATGATAGATGGCCTACAATCTGAAAATTCTTCATCTCATTCAAACAAGATGGATAGTGCAAAATTGGAAGCGAATGTTGGAGTTGTCTTGGAGGAAGTATTGGAGGAAGCACCTAAGTGGAAGGTGTTGCGTGTGAGTGAGTGAGTTTCTATTGGCTTTCCTTTTATACATCACACACAATTCTTATTTATTTACATATCTCACGCTTAAAATTTCATATTTACACACATAACACTCAAATCCTTAATATCACACAAATCTTTGATATCACATAAAAAATAGCACTATTACTACTTTTTAAAAGTTTTAAAAGTGAAATACACATTAAAAGTGAAATACACATTTTCTTGCATAGGCTTAAAGCACCTAAAGTGCTATGTATGTACTATGAAAGTTTAGGTGTGAGCTATGTAAATACATAAGAACTGTGTGCTACCTATGTAAATTTTCCTTCTTTTTAAGCTGTAAATTTTAGTTTCTCATGCAATATGCAAAGTTCAACATGGCTGCTGCGTGATTAATTTCAGGAGTTACTTGAGGAGATAGAGGTAGGACGTAGGAAGGAAGGTTCACGAAAAGAAGGAGAAAATTCCATTGAAAATAGAGGCGGTACTAGTGATATTGTCTTGGTTGTTTGTAAAGATGAGCGCTCGTGCTTGCAGTTGGAAGACTGCATTATTAAAAACTCACATCAGGTGCCCGACTACTTTGTGAACTGATTAAAGCTATTCTTAATTTTTCCGATCAACTGTGTCTACAGAAAAATCAAATTTGTATTTTTTTTGGAATGTTTACATTAGTTCGCTCGAACTATGTTCTATATAGATATTCGAACATGGTTCTTTTTTATTGACAAACAACTCATTCTGTTATTTTGTTTATTTCTGTCTACATCACGCCATAATGTTATTTTGTATCAAGCGAAGAAAGTGAAGCCAGTTTATGTTTGCCACAATGGAGTCTTTAGTGAATCCTACATGTGGTTGGGGTTTATATTTGTCCTTTCTTTAAAACTGTTTAACATTTATATCAATATTTGTATTTTTGGGCAAGTATGTATATTGCAAAAAAGGACTTTAACCTGTGCTGTATTGCCATTTTTAATCTATACCTGCTTCTAAAATGCATTATTTTCAAATCATTTACTTTCCAAGCGTGATTATTTTTCTATTTTAGGGAATGTTAAGAATTCCTAAACAATCCATTACTTTTTATATAGCAAATATAATGATTGTGCCTGTGAACTGAAGTAGATTTTTATTGTAATTGAATTCGTTCTTTCTGGTTAGAATTGGACTTGATGTGTTGACAGAGATTATATTTTATATTGCAATCGAATCCATTTCTTACAAGTCTAACCAAATATTTTAGAGTTGGAGGCTGGCGGGGTGATGGAGAAAGGTGGCAGCAAGTTTAGAGTGGTTGGGGTTTCAAGTTTTTTCCATATTTATCAATGAATTTTTGGCTAACTTGTTCTTTGAAATTTAGAAGGTGCTTTAAAAAAAGTTTAAAATAAAAAAAATAAAAGATTGTTCTTAAATAAAAATTGCCAGTGAACAGTCGGAAGTAGAACTCATTTTTTTTACTTTTAGGTTGGGGCAACCTTACGAATATATGGCTTTCACTTATTTTTCTTCTAAACAGTTTGTCTTCTTTGACAATCATGCATTAATGATTCTTCCTTGCTTTTCTTCAATTCAATGCTTCTCATTGATAGACAATTTAAATTTATGTTTTAAAACTCTAAATTCGTGTTTTGTCCTGAAAATTTTCTCAGTCCATTCCCTTCAACTTATTTATTTTTGTTTAAATCAACTTTTCTGGGATTATTCTTTACATATCTCCTTTTGTGTTATCTATTTAAAGAAATAAACCTTAAGATATGTTTTCTTTTTTTAAATCTTATTTGTTTAGGTTTGAGTGAGTTGGCTGTAAATAATTACTTTCTTTTCCCAAAATCAAACTGATGTTTCATGCCAACTTCGGTAAATTCATTAAATTTTCTTGATACCTTAAGGTTGTTTATCTAAAATTTTGATTTTAGGTAATGCGACAAGAGTGGGAGAAGTACTTATTTAGCAAGGCGGAATTGCATAGCTTGCAGAAACGTAATAAGAAAAGATCTCAAGATCCTGAAGGATATGGTGTTCTTGATGGAACAGTTACTGGAGGATCCTTTGAGAATTCTGATCCTACCACCATTAACAAACTGGAAAATAATGCATTGTTAGCTGCAGCATCAGAGATATGCCATATAGATAAAGAAGAAGCCACCATAAATGATGAGTCCCGACCACTTCCTAGAAGACGCAGTTCTGCCAAAGGAAGAAGGAGAGGTCAATCTCAGATAGCACGAAATTCTCGAAATAATTTTGAAAAATCAACAGAAAAGGTTCAAATTGTAAAAGTAAATTCAGAAGCTGCAAAACCAGAAGCTGAAATTAATGTTCAGAGAAATGATCTCATTGATAAAAGCCTAGAGTCCAGTGATGCTAAGCCGATTCCTCCCATACAATTTTATGATTTAGAGAATGATGAACACATACTTGATGTCTGGAGACCAAGTGTAATTATTGTTTTTCACCCAGATATGAAATTTGTGAGAGAGATTGAAGTTTATAAAGCGGAGAACCCCTCGGTAAAATTGAAAGTTTATTTTCTCTTCTATGAGAACTCTACTGAGGTGCAGAAATTTGAAGCAAGCATACGGAGAGAAAATGGAGCTTTTGAATCCCTGATTAGGCAGAAGTCCTTGTTGATGATACCTGTGGACCAGGTTTGATCTTCTAATATGCTGATATATTTGATTTGTCTTAAGATTAGGCTTGATTTTTTTGAGGTTTTAGGTTAAATTATGAGGTTCTTACCCTATATTCAACAATTTGTTTTTGCAAGATTTACATACATACCACTTAATTCCTATGTATTTATATATCTAACATCTAAAATGCAATATTTACATATATTGCCCATTGTCTATGCATAAAAATGTTTATTTGACATTTTATAAATTAAAATAGTGGCACTTTTGAAGTGGTCTGAAAGATTTGGATGGTATAAATCTAAAAAGTAAAGTTTAGGTGTTAGCTATGTAAAAACATAGGAATTGGCTGATTATATGTAAATGACCCTCATTTTTATGCATCATGAAATGTTTTGCAGGCCATAATTTTTACTCTTATACTATGAATAGGATGGACGATGCATTGGACCCACGCCTCTCGGCGAGCCGAGCTCTGTTGTTCTGCAGAACTCGTTAACTAGAAAGGCAGGTGGCAGGAAGACAATGGAGAAAGAGATGCAGGTATCTGTGATAGATCAATATAAGCCAAAAATTTTGAATGGCTATTCAGTCAAGTCCTTGTAATTATTAGGGAAATTTATATAAATAGCACCCAATTCTTATGTTTCTACATATCTCATATCTAAACTTTCATATTTACATACTTACCACTTCAGTGTTTTAAACTTGTGCATAAAAAGATATATTTCACTTTTAAAAGGTGGTAGTAATATCATTTTTTATGTGATATTAAAAATTTGAGCGCTATGTATGTAAATATGTAAGTTTAGATGTGAGATATGTAAATACATAAGAATTGTGTATGTAAATGCTCGTTATTATTACTTATTTTAATATGACTCTATTTTAGGTCATAGTGGATATGAGGGAATTCATGAGTAGCCTTCCAAATGTTCTTAACCAAAAGGGCATGAAAATCATACCTGTTACTCTAGAAGTTGGCGATTATGTCCTTTCACCCCTAATTTGTGTCGAAAGGAAGAGCATTGGTGATTTGTTTCAAAGCTTTGCTTCCGGTCGGCTATATCATCAGGTGGAAACGATGGCTCGCTACTACAAAATACCTGTTCTTCTAATCGAATTTTCACAAGATAGAAGCTTTTCTTTCCAGGTATCACATTTTGTTTATTATTGTTATGAGAACTGTGTCAAAATGGCCCCTTGATTCTTTACGGGGGGTTATTTTAGTCATAGAGTTTATAAAAGGGGTTAGTTTAGTTCTCAAACTCTTATAATACGAATTGAAATAGTCCTCATTAAGAACTATTTTATCTCTGTTAAAATGGTATGTGGACTAATTTTAGCACTTTATAAATTCTGAGCCCGAAGGATTCATGTAGTCGACCCCACTTAGTGGTATAAAGGTTTGTTGTTGTTGTTGTATAAACTCCTAAAATGACCCCCATCTAAATAGTCAGGGGACTATCTTGACATTTTACTCTTACTATTACACTTAAGTAAAGACATGTAATTTGTAACTTATGATAATTTGATAACATGCTCAAAACTTCATTTTATAATTTGGCCTTTCATCGGTTATTGGGACTTTAGCGAACCTTGATTTTCTTAAAACACGCTAACTAGTTATTTGTTTATTGTAGTCCTCGAGTGAGCTCGGCGATGATGTTTCGCCAACAAGTATAATATCAAAACTTTCATTGCTCGTCTTACATTTTCCACGGTTACGGCTGGTTTGGTCTCGCAGTATGCATGCGACAGCAGAAATATTTGCGTCTCTGAAAGCAAACCAGGATGAACCAGACGAGAACAAGGCTATCAGGGTAGGTGTTCCTACGGAGGATGGCGTTGTAGAAGATGATGTTAGGTAAATACTAATTGTTTTGGGTTGTATTTTTTATTTGCTAAAAAGTACCATACATCTTTTCATGCATATGGAGGGTGGTATTGGTGTAGATATGTAAATACATAAGAAATGAGTGGTATGCATGTAAATTTTCCTAGATTTTATCATATGCCAAACTCAAGATTCAACTTTTCCTGTTTTTGTAGAGCCGAAAACTATAATACTACGGCAATTGAGTTCTTAAGGCGTCTCCCAGGCGTGACTGATTCCAATTATCGAACTTTGATGGATGGCTGTAAGAGTCTTGCCGAGCTCGCCCTTCTTCCTGTTGAGAGGCTAGCAGAGCTCATGGGTGGTCAGAAACCGGCAAAGATGTTGAGGGAATTCCTCGACGCAAAATGTCCAACTATGCCATGATACAGTAAGTCGATTATCACATTTCTTTCGAATTTTCAGAAGAAACTTAGGATTAGGCAAACAAAGATCGAGTCTATGATATGTAATTTATAAAAGTTAAAAAATTAATTGATCATTCAATATTATTGGATGATCAATTAATACATAGATACGATGTCTATAAAAATCTTGAATTTATATTAAAAAAATTGAGAATATAGTTGATAATAAATTTTTTAAAATTTGAGTGTTGATAATATGATGTAATAAGTGAATGTCATAGAAAATTGAAGTTAATTTTTTATAAAACTGCACTTAGATCTCTTATGTTGTATGATATATGTTTGGATGATAACAATGTTAGCAAAGCCAAGTCCAATGTGTTAGACATGAAAATGATGTGGATGCAGAAACAACAACGACAAGTCTTTATCCCACTAATTGGGGTCATCTACGTGATTTTTTTTTTTATTGCGTCCTATTGAGTATCATATTTTCATTTAATTCTAATAAATTGAGATCATTTTTTATACAACATGCCCAAGTCTTTTTACTCTGCCTTTATCTTTCTTAACATAAGTTGAATCTATTGATGTGGATGCAGAAACAACAACGACAAGCCTTTATCCCACTAACTGGGGTCATCTACATGAATCTTTTTTTTTATTGCGTCCTATTGAGTATCATATTTTCATTTAATTCTAATAAATTGAGATCATTTTTTATACAACATGCCCAAGTCTTTTTACTCTGCCTTTATCTTTCTTAACATAAGTTGAATCTAAAACATCTACTTTCTTAACTGGATCATCAGACGGTAGACGTTTAATATGACCAAACCATCTAAAATGACTCTCTTAATCTCGTCTGCCAGGAGTTACACCAACCCTGTCACGAATTTCTTAACTGGATCACCATACGGTAGACGTTTAATATGACCAAACCATCTAAAACGACTCTCTTAATATCGTCTGCCAGGAGTTACACCAACCCTGTCACGAATATATTCGTTTCGTATTTTGTCTCTAAGAGTCAAGTCAGTCACCCACCTAAGCATTCTCATCTCAGTAACATTTAACTTAGTTCTATGCTTTTCTTTTATAGGACAACATTCTGCGCCATAAAGCATTGCATGTCTCACCATCATCTTATAAAGTTTTCCTTCAAGTCTAAGCGGTACTTTTCTATCACCCAATACACCCCGTGAGTTCCTCCCCTTCAACCATCCAATTTGAATTTTACTAATAACATCTTCATCTATATCATCATCACTTTGAACTATGGACCCGATATATCGAAAACGTTCACTCCTTTTGATGCTTTGATAAAATGTTGATATGGATATATGTATAAAATTTTGAAGGGGACAACAGAATAATAGCTAGTGAAGATAAGCCAATGGAAATAAATAAGACAGTTTTGGCATATTAAGTGTGCCTATGGATAACAGATGAAACTGTACATGCTTTGAATATTTGGAGAGCATAACCTTGTCTTTATCTGCTGCAGGGTATTTAAATTCACTCTGTTCATCAGAGTTGCAGACTTTTCATTGCCACCACATCTTGGGGAATAATTCTTTTTGTCTCAGCATCGTAGTTTGATTCTTTAAAAGCTTATGTACTGTTGACTTCAGAGATTTAACATTGTAATTTCTTTAGTTATTTGCATTCCTTTTCCATCACATGTGTATTTTATTTACATCAATAAAATGTAACTATTATTATCTTCTTTTTTTTTTAATTGAAATATAAATTTTCACGCATAAGTTTATAACACCAATATGTTAAAAGCATAAATATCAAATTTGAGTGTGAGATATGTAAATGCATAGGAATTCTGTGGTACGTAAGTTTTTTATTTTATTTTATCAGCCAGGCATTTATTGAAAGCATTGGAAGACCTGCTTCTACCTGTGATGAATATTATATTTTCATTTTATTTATGAAGAATACTTTGGTCCAGCTTTATGAAATAGACTGGTTAGTCTTCTTAAATGTTATATCTAGCATCTATTTTACATACATCCCACCTAATACTGATGCATTTACATATCTTACATCTATACATTATTTTTTTATACTTGTATCATCCAAATAATTTTCTTATAACCAGCAAATTTTAACAGTTCAAGTTGAAAAAAAAAACAATCATAGAAATTAAAAAAAAAAAACAAAAAAAAAAACCCTGAATTAATATTGTGGTTACGGTCTGAAACGGAAAACAGATAAAATTGGAGGGTAATATTGTGGTGACGGTCTGAAACGGAAAACAGATAAAATTGGAGGGTCTTAAATGTTCTCATCATAAGCACAATAAAGCAGGCGAGTGCATACCTACTGGAGAATAAGGTATAAAACAGCAAATATGCTTCGGGTGTACAGACACAAATACAAGCTTGTTTGATCAAAGAAAAAGAAAAGGAGAGAAATCATAGAAGCATCTCTATATTTAATAATTCCAAACGGTAAACTCTCATTCTTCAGCTGCTACAAACAAAGTGTCAACTTCCAAAACAGTGCTTTCAGCTTCCGTTATCTCTGGACCATCTTGGCCACATTCCCTCACTTCTTCCTGCAAAATTAGGAACAGATTAATCCAATCACATAGAAGCTCGAGCACAAGGAGGGAAGAGATGAATCGATTAATGAAGATTTACATCCATACCACTTAATTCCTATTTATTTACATATCTAATACCCAAACTTCAATTTTTACATATATGTCATCTTATCTGTGTATAAAAAGGTGTATTTCACTCTTTTTTAATAAAAATAGTGGTATTTTTTATGTGATAGAAAATATTACAACAGTATAAATGTAAAGAATAAAGTTTAGGGGTTAGATATGTAAGTACATAAGAATTGGGTGTATGTAAATGCCCCCAATGGTTAAGGAAGATTTACATAATGTAAAGAATAAAGTTTAGGTGTTAGATATGTAAGTACATAAGAATTGGATGTAAATGCCCCCAATGGTTAAGGAAGATTTACATATATATCACTTAATTCTTCTGCATTTACATATCTACAACCTAAACATCAAATTTCATATACATATGTCATCTCATTTATATATGAAAAAGGTGTATTTCACTTTTTAAAAGTTAAACAAGTGATATTTTTGATGTAATAGGAAAGATTACGGCAGTATAAATATAAAAATTGGGTGTATCTAAATGCCCCAATGATTAAGGAAGATTTACATATAATATCTACCACCTAAATATCAACTCTTACATATATCTGTTATCTCATCTATGTATGAAAAAGGTATATTCCACTTTTTAAAAGTTAAACAAGTGGTATTTTTGATGTGATAGGAAAAATTATGGCAGTCTAAATGTAAAAAGTAAAGTTTGGTGTTAAATATGTAAATACATAAGAATTGGGAAATGTGTATGTAAATGCCCAAACAATTAATTAATACCAGTGTTGCTTTCAGATCGGCTAGCAAAACCTCAAGCCTATTTCGGCAATTGGGAATCATCATCCTCGACTCGGCCAAAACGTTCTCCTGTTTTTCACATCACAGTTTTGGCAGTTTCTGTTATGTAGCTTCATTTATGGAAAGAAATATGAAATCTCCAATCTTGTTTTAAATATTCTTTTGTTTCACAATCAATAAAGCTTGAGATTGTGAAACCATAGAAAACAGATTCTAATTCAGCTTCTTTCATAAATCATGTGAAGAAAATTACCTACCAATATGAAGGAATGAGAACTTATCCAAAGAATTTTCAATTCTTTGGTTAGTTAGGGAAAGGTAATGTCCACAAGCTATAATCATGATATTTGAGCAAACAAATTTTATGAAAGAAAAATGCGTTCAAGCTGTTATCAATTCATCAATAATATTAAAATGTACTAACAAACTAATTCATTGAAAAAAAGAAATATGAAAGAATTGCATTAAATTAATGCAATTAACTAAAATATGTTATTATTGAATATATAATTTAGTGAGTTATACTGAATTAAATTTTATTTAAATAATACATCAAATGTAATACGAGCTTTCATCGAGCATATAATAGGACATTTAAAAAATTATTAATTTAACAACAAACAAGTTTGGTTGTTAATATAAATAAACATGTTGAATCGTGTTTAAGTTTAGTTCATTTAATCTTTGAGTTCACAAAATATATTCAAACTTGTTCATTTATTAATTTGAATAAACTTGATCTAGTATTAATCAAACCAAGTTTGAGTTGTTCATCAAGCGCATAAGTTCATTTATAGCCCCTACTAAACAGGCAACTTTTTATTGCTAATTGAATAACTAGTGTGTTGTAGAACATTTGAATAAGTTTTTTGATCTAACTAGACAACATACTAAGGAAAGAAGAGAAAAACCAATAATCAAAACATAATACAATTAAACAAACAAGAATCTACAGTTCATTCATCTGAAATATTCTTTAAGCCTGTACAGGTTCAATTTCACAGACTGAAGGGAAAAAGCATAAAAATACCAATCAATAAAATCTAAAGACTACAACTGCTCACTTTTTTCCTCCTTATAATCACTATCTTCAATTAAGGCCCCGTTTGGGGCAGCTTATTGGGAGCCGCGGCGGTATGAAAACACCGCTGTCGTGTTTGGAAAACACGCTTGCACCAACTTTTTCGTGCCGCTCCGATGCAGTTGGAAAATAATGTTAATAGATTCCCAAGCTGAGAAGGGGCCGCGTCCGGCTTTAGCTTTGTGCGTTAGGGTGAAGAAATTCCTCCCGTGCCCCTCTCTGCTCCCCTCACCCTCAACTTCTTCTTCCTCGCGGTGTAGTACACAAATTAGGTAACATTCCAACCTCTGCTCTCCCTCGCCCTCTCCCTCCTAACGAAACTCTATTTTCCCGCCTCAAATGAGGTATGCTTTCGACCCTTCACTTGTGCCTCGTTGCATGTTTGTTTGAATGCATCATTGTTTGTTTTGGAGGTTAAATGCAGTTTTTACGGAATGTTGGATGCTAGATCTGAATTTTCGAATGGATAGTTTTTTATATTTTACCATCTGGCGGTTTGGATGAGTGATCTGAACATAACTTTTCAATATTTTGCTTGGTAGAGTAACTACTGCTCATCCATTTGGATGATCATACTTCACCTGTTATATTATTTTGTGAGTATTTACTGTTCCTATTGAAAGAAGAAAGGGCTAAACAAAATTAATGAATTTTGAAGTACTACTTTCTTCTTCTTGTTCCTATGAAAAAATTTCATGGTTCGAAATGTTAGAATTGCAATATTGGAATTTTGGAGTGCTTGGGATCTATTTTCCAATTGGAATGCATGGGAATATTTTCAATTCCTGTGATTTTTAGAGAAGAAATTTAAGTGGGGGGGGGTTTACATACCTGCCACTTCATTTCCTATTGAAATCCTATTCACTGTTACAAGAAAATATAATTGTGGATTTACAGACATACCACAATTATTTGAATGTGGGGGGGGGTTTACATACCACTCTATAATGGGACATTTACATACATACCACTATTCTGAATTACTATGCATTTTAGTTAGAAAATATATAATGGGGCATTTACATACAGAACACCCAATTCTTTGAAAAAGCACTTTAGTTGTATAATGGGGAATTTATTGGTCTTGGAGTTCTATGTATATGGCGTTGGTGTTGAGATGAGTTGCAAGCTATCTCTGGAATGGGGCAATATTTGAATGTTGTTTAGATCCATTTATGCGAAATTGTAGCTATCTATAGCTGGGTATTTACATACATGCTAGAGATATTGCATGTATGCGGAATTGTTTATAATGCTTGGGAGGTCAGTGATGAAAGCTCTTATATTGTCCTGGTGCTTGGGAAGTCAGTGATGAAAGCTCTTATATTTTACTTGTTTATAATGCTTGGGGCATTTACATATAGTTTTATTTCTGCTCTTATATTGTCCTTGTGCTTTGCAATATATAGCAATATATAGTGGGGAAAGCTTGGGGGAAAGCTTGGTAATGTTGTTTGGTACATTTCTATGGGGTTTAGCCGAGAAGGCTGCTTTGAGAGAATCTATCACAGATGCTATATCTAAATGTTGATTCAATCAAGCTTCTTTATTTATTATATGTTCATTTGGGATGTAATTCATTCTAGTATGGATTAGTATTTTATGCTTTTATTAAGAATTTTGTATCTTTCATTTGGGATGTAATTCGTTGTATTATGAATTTGCATTTTGTTTTAAATTCTTTGTTTTGTTTTGTTTATGTTTTGTTTTGCTTTTGTTTTTTTTTTTTTTTGTGGGTGTGCGAGGTCAGTGATGAATGATGGAAAATATGACCTTATGAGTTATTTTGGATGGCCGATTTGATGTTCTTATCTAGTGTTGAATGTGTGTTCCTAAAGTAGGCAACTGATATCCTCCTTGTTTTTAGTGCATCGACTTATGAGAATTTATTTGGATGGCCTTTTTTTTGGTGATATACATATCTGATATAGGATAATCGTCCCTGTGGATTGAAGACAACCAAGAACTTTTTTTTAAGGTCCACTGTCGCCATTCAGTGACAGACACGTAGGTTGGAGTACTTACTAGTCTGAGACCGCACACTCACTTTTTTTTTAAATGCGTATTCCGGTCGAACTGATTTTCCTTTATTTCGGCTCTCATATATAAAACTTAATTTAATTTTATGATCTGAGAAATGATCCTTTTGGTTGTTTTATCTCAGTAGCAGCATGAGCTCTAGGATTTCAGGGACTTCCCAAGTTGTGTTGTGTTACTGCGGACTACCGGCTCCCTTACTCACGTCACGCCAGCCTCATAGCAGTGGAGACAGTCCTACGGTTGTCGGAGGGGCGTTTCAGCACGATGTGGTTTCTTCCGTTAGGCCGACATTCCAACATACTCCCATGCCGACAGTAATCGTGGTACGATGGTTTCCCAAGAGGACAGTGCTGCTGAGGACAGACGACGTCAGAGTTTTAAATTGAACGTTTTAATTTGTTTACTCTTAATTGTAATTGTATTTCTTTTTATTTATATTTTTTTATACTTATGAAATGGTGAGCAATGTATTTTAATTTTTGTAACTAAACTGTAATAATTTGAGACATTTGTTTTATCTATTATTGTACATATACAGTTTTGTTGCAAACAGCTTAAGAAAACAGAGGCGGAATGATCATTTATCCAACAACAGGTCCCAATAAGCTATCTAAATAAGCTGCCTCAAACAGCAAGCTAACTTATTCTAATAATCTGCAGATTATCAAATTATTAGAATAATCTGTTTATCAGCAGATTCTAAATAATCAACAGCTACCCCAAACAGACCATAAGATTAAGATTTGTAGTGAAAAATTAATCATCCTTCTAAAGTGACTTAAAATGCATTTAACTATTCCTCTTGAATTAATTGAAATTGCATTCTGAGCCTGAGGTTTCTTTATCAAATCAGCTTCATTCGAACTTAATTTTCTCAGCCTTGGATGGTAATTTGTCTTAAGCCAATTTAACGTTCTTATCTACCAAAGCTCACAAGGCAAACTTTACGTCAATTTCTTCCTTCTTTGAAGGCTGCAATTCAAGGATCCAAAGTCCTTGGGTTGATTTGACATCACTCTTAAAAATCAACTGTAGAGCAGACTTGTCACCCATAATGCGGATTTTTCACAAAATGAAAATCCAAATTTTAAAGTTTAATTTCTTGCATTTATTCAAACAATAGGATTTTGGTGATACTGCTATCAAAGTTTTGAGAAAAATAGACTGAATTTTGAATAGGCTCGATGCCTTTTCCCTTTGTTTTCATTCCATTAAATAATAATCTTACAATCTATTTTAGGTACAAAATAAAGTTCATAATCTATTTTAGGTAATTAATAATACATATTCCTAATCTAAATATTCAGCTAAAAGGAAAATAAATCATAATAAAGACAATGAAAATAATTTAAATAAGTAAGCTTTTAATTATAGAAAACTTCTAATTTAACTCTGATTTCCATACTTCCTGATTGATATCCCCCCTCAAATTGATGTTGACTGATTCAGAAGCATCAAATTGCCAACAAGAAACTGACAACATTATTTGGACCAAAAATCCTCAAGCTGTGAGTGTCGAAGTCAAAGGTACCAAAACCTGAGAGTGCCGAAGCCATCGATCTACGAAGGAGTGCCGAAGTCGAAGCCGAAGCAGACGAAGCGAAGCGTAAGAAGCAATCGAAGATGCCACAGAAGCAGTGATGTCTAGCGAAGAAGATTCGAATCAGACGAATAATAATACAAATATAACAACTCTTTTCAACCCAAGAATCCTTGTATTCCACAATGAATGGATTTTGCATTTCAGAATAATTTCCATCTCTTGGCGTGCAGACATTTGTTGCGCCAGTACCTAGAAGATCCCCGTATCGTCCATATCCCCCCCGTCAGATCCACCTCCATGAATGGTTTTGCTCCTTGTCCGTCGGATCCGGCCTTATGCTCTGCATCCTCCCTGGATCTGCGTCGCCAATCGCACCAATCCAAAACCCTTCTATCAATCAAATGAATACAAAACAAGCACAAATAACAAGAAAATAGGATGTCCTGGATTCTCTCACGTGCTGGTTCCTATCAGCCATCGATTGTATCACAGAAGATGTCGGGGTGATCCTCTGCTTCGATTCCGTGAGAGACAACAAGCAGTCACAAAACCTTTATAGAAAGTCTCCTAAAGAAGACGATCGACAAAGCTTATAGGGCATACGAGGGGGTTTTATTTGTAGCTGAAAAATTAACCACGGTTTGAAGATCGAAGGAGGATGACGCAGCCAAGCAAACGAAGGAGGACAATGTAGCCCGGGATGAAGTAGTAGAAGGCGAATCGAAGGCGAAGAAATAGTTCCTCCCTTCCCGCTGGCAAGAGGCCGGCGGGAAGGGAGTCTTGACAGTCCTCCAACAACTATCGGTGGTTAGGGCAAAAATTTGGCTTTGATACCATTTCAAAGTTTTGAGAAAAATAGTGAGAAAAATAGGTTGAATTCTGAATAGGCTCGATGCATTTTCCCTTTGTTTTCATTTCATTAAATAATAATCTTACAATCTATTGTATGTACAAAATAAAGAGCATAATCTATTTTAGGTAACTTAATAATACATATTCATACTCTAAATATTCAGCTAAAAGGGAAATAAATCAGAATAAAGACAATGAAAATAATTTAAATAAAGAAGCTCCTAATTATAGTAAACTCCTAATTTAGTTGTCTGATTTCCATCCTTCCTGGTCGACAACTACTTTGTGAGTGTGTTTAACTCTATATATTATGAAGAGTAAATGTTTTTTAGTTGTAGGGCCTATTTGGAGGAGCCACAACTATTTGAAGAAGCAAATGTTCAAAAAGCTGCGGTAGCTGTTACAATTTTTATTTTTTTAAAATCAGATCATAACTTTCTAGCAACCACCGCAGGTAGTCAGATTTGGTGGAAAAATGCAGTTTTCAACTATAGTTTTTTTAGGAAGTAAAACACAGTTTTTCCAAATAGGAAAAACTGTGATGTGGCACCGCACCACCCGCCACCCCAAATGCACCCGTAGTCTCCCACAACTGCGTTGATATTGATTCTTGAATTTTGTCACATAATGTCAATGAGTAATTGTTGGAGCTAATGAATTTAGTTCTCTCTTGCGAAGACACTCATTTTTTCAAGTACAATCGCATACAAAGTAATAAAAAAAAAGGTCATTAGTTAGAGCAATCTATGATGAGAGATAGAGAAGCATAGAAGAATAGTCAATTTTGATTCATCCATCAATAGATGCAACTACAAGTGATGAATGCAATATGTATATAAGCAGGGTTTACAACATAAGATCAAACGAAATTAGAATTAAAATCAAATCAAATCTAAATCTAATTAATTCAAATCTCTAACCAAATTCCATTAAAAAAATATAATTTAAAATTAAACTAAATAAAATCTAAAAAACTAGAAGAGCTCGTGAACCTGATTTCACCATCTAAATATTCTTATTCTAGAAACGCTAAAGATAGATAATTTATTCGTTGCCCAGAATAGGATTCGTATGGTTGGCTAATCCAACTGCAGTACTATTCAAGCTAAGCAAAACTAAAATCTCCAAGGTACTAGTTAGGCATAGTGCTCCTAAGACACTGACTACATATTTTAATCACCCATCTTTAACTTTATAAATATTGAAACCATAAGCATCATCACTCTTTATATAATAGATTTAAAGTACTTATACATGAGATCTAGATAAGACTTGATCAATAGTATCGTAGTTAAAATGCATAAAATCTATGCCAAAGTAAATAATTGGGTATCACTTTTAAAATTCATGACAAAAGAGAAATTTACATAAATACCACACAATCCTTAAGTATTTACATATCAAACACCCAAAGTTTGATATATACACTTATAACACCTTGATGTCATAAAATTATGCATGAAAGGTTTAGTTTACTTTTAAAAAGATAGTGAAGGTGATATTTTTGATGTGATGTTAAAGATTTGAGTGGTATGCATGAAAATTTGAAAGTTTGGGAGTTAAATAAGTAAATACTTAAGAATGTTGTGAAATGTACGTAAATGCCCCTTAAAAAAAAAAACTGCTCTGTTGAAACTTGAAAAGCACCTGCTGCTTAAGATCATAAGGATCAGCACCTTTCTCCTTCATATTTGCTGTCTTTTCAGCCTCCATCTTTACTTCTCTTTCATATGAAACAAGTTCCTTAAGGACTCGCTTGCATGATCCAGTTTTGACCTTTAATTGTCGAAGAGTGGCCATCACAAATCAATCTCTCACTTTCCCGCTCTGTTCCCCTTCTCCGTAGGAAGTAACCACCGCCTGTATAAATTAAGGAAAGTGACCTCAAAATTTAAATAAAGATGGAACAAGAAGGATAAAAATGGTTAAACACCTTCTAAAGGCTTTCCAGTAGTTTTGTATTGATGGAGGGGCTTTGCGCCAAATTAAAGGGAAGGGAGGGTGGAGTTGGGGAATTTAGATACATAGTTAAAAGAAAAATTCTCAAACAGGTTTGAACAATAGAAATGAACAACAGAGTTTTGATCCCTTCTTATGCCAAAACCAGTATAGTTAAGGAAAATACAGATGCTTTAGAGTATAATCTGGTGATGATAATCATAGTCATAACCTTGATGCAAGAAATACAAGCAGAACTAGGTGAAAATATTGTTGGTAATTCTAAAAGCTATTATGTACAAAAAAAGATAGGGGCATTTACATATATATGACCCAATTTCTATGTATTTATAAATCTAACACTAAAACTTTATTTTTTACATTTATACCACCTAAATCTTTTATATCACATAAAAATACCACTATTTTAGCTTTTGAAAAGTGAAATGCATCTTACATAGGAATTGAGGGGTACGTATGTAAATCTTTGAACAAGATAAAATTATTTAGCAAAATTTTATAGCCGCATCATCCTCGTCAGCCACCTCACAGGCACCCCCACCCAACTATGCATGACTCCTTTATCTTTAATTTGTTTACTGATGCCAATACAATTTTTCCAATCGCGTTACCTTTGATTCAATCTCTTATTTTCTACTAGTTCTGCACTTCAACATCAATCCTACCGTCCTAATTATAAATGCCTCATTTGATCTTTATTTTACATGCCCAAAGCACAGTCTATTTCTAAAACTCTATTTCTACAAATCTTTAAAAAGATTTACCTACATACCACTCAATTCCTACATATTTACATATCTACCCACCTAAAATTTAATTTTTACAAAATTTAATTTTTACATTTATGCCACAGTAACTTTGCTTGGAAAGGTGTATTTTACCTTCTAAAAGTCAAAATTAAGGTATTTTTGATGTGTGGGTGGAAAAAATGTAAAAATAAAGTTTGGGTGTTAGATATATAAATGCATAGAAATTAGGTGATCTGTATGTAAATATCCCAAATATTTTTATAAATAGGTACTGCATACAATGTCCTTAATGATTTTACTGCACATTCATCCTAATTCATTATCGCTACTATAATGGTACAGTCATCTTGATTGTTGGAGACTTCTTTCCTGTGATCACACTGATTTATCCGGCTCCGAATTTTGTTAACACAGAGTGTGCACACAGTGCATGTGGCCCATGATATATGTTGACATAGATACCTTTGAACCGTTGAATAAAATGGTTATTTTCTCATCTAAAATTTAGCTCGTATAAGATACAATCAAAATATTTCAACTTATCATATGTAGCATGCTCAAATGACTGTTGTCAGGTCATTATTATGTCACATGTACTTGGTCTTTCTACCACTAATCTAAATCTCCTTTCTTTAAATTTTTCTATCAAACCTTTTCATTTACATAGAAAATCAACTTAGATATCAGGGTCCTATCATCTGGATATTGCATAGACGAAGCAAGTAGCTATGAATATTTGTGATAGGCATAACAGATAACACATATAGGATAAGAGTCCGAGTTAAACGGATAAGTCAGGGAATTTTCATCAAAAATCATTTTGCTACTCTACAACAAAATTTAATATTAATCACTAACTGACATAAGTTTAGCATATTATGCACTTTACTGTCTCAATACCCCACATATCATGGTAATGAATCATAAAACTTAAAATATCTTAAAATTGTAAAAACTCATATTCTCTTGGCTCTTTAACTATCTTAGTTTATTATCATAAACACAAAATAATAATAAAAAAATAAATAAAAAGCTTTGTAGTTTATCTTCCTATTATTAAATCAAATTAACCCAAAAAAATTAACTTAAAACTTATTACACCATCTTATCGGACAATTTTTTAATATTACTACTTAATATTCTTAAAAGCATCTTTGAAGCATGCTTCACGTGCAAAGCGAAGTGAAGCGCATGAGGCCTGAGCATTGAATCATTGAAGCAAAGCAGTTCGTACAGTTCACAATTTAGTGAGAGGGAATAAAAGACTACTAAATTAATTTAACTTGTTTTATAAAACTTAAGACTATATTAGTTTATTCATGTTTTAAAATTTAGATTTTATTTTGTGTAATAACAATTTTTTTTGCAATATTTAAATTTTTAATTATCGTTGCAAACTATTAAAAATTATTTGAATTTTTTTTACAGGTTCATCCTCAATGTTTGACTTCAATTATATATTGTATCATATTTTTTCTATTTTATATCAACTTTTAAGTCATTTTATATTATCTAATTGTCAATGAAGCCATTTATACATTAATTGTTTTAACTAACCTATAAGCATTTCAGTTAATAAAAATACTGCATCGGCAATTTGCGCTTTGAAGCAAAAATAAAGTCTTGCGCATAACATTGCGCGTTATGCTTTGATAACAATATTGTACTTCTTATCAAATAATCAAAATAATCCATAGAATTTTCAAGTGTGTCCAATTTAATCCATTAACTTTATGCGTTCGATTTCGTTTCTAAGCTAACCAATTTTGATTTAAATTGGTTCAATCATAAATTATGTTGTTTCTAAGCATGAAAATTGGTATAGAAATGTGTTTCATGAGTACATTTTGGCTTTTTGTTTAGTTAATTTTATTAGTTTGAGTTGAAAATGAGTTGTGAGATTGACCCTAAAAAATAAAAAATTAGAATGTTAAATTAGAGAGTGCCCACAATTCATGTAAAAAATTAGTAAAATATTAACTATGAAAAAAACTTTTTAAGAGTTTATTAAAAGTTGAAAAATAGACCTCTTTTACAACTGAATTTTCATGATAAGTGAATTATTTTCTTAACTCCTTGCAACTCTCCTTCTGTCTAAACCCTCTCTGTTCAGCCCATCATGCTCTCTCTAGAAATCAGGTGACCAACCATCGTTATTTTCCTAAACCAACCCCCCCCCCTCCTCTCTCCCTCCCTCTCTTTTTGTTTACATAAACAAATTATCATTCTAGTTCAAGGCCTAAAGCTAATTTTCAGTAGATTCTCTCTCTCATTCTAGTGTCACCTTACCCTCTCTCCAATATCCAAATCGTAACTTGGTTGAACCTTCAAATAAACCCAACTCATAATAGAAAACTTTGAGAAGCATGAAATTTCTTTTCAAATTAAGTAAAAATCCTAAAGGACAGCCTATCTACATATTATTTGACACCATAAACATAATGACTACACCCACAAGCCTATTTCCCCATCACCAATCAAGGATGAAAGAAGGTTTGTCATTAACTCCATCTCAATTTAAGATCACTGGTATTCTTATCTTTCATAAATAAACTTAAGTTTTACATTTTCCCCAGTCTAACAAGACCGGAATTTTTACAATAATAACATTAATGTCGAAGGACCAAGAAGAAAATAGAGAATCCTAAGGCAACGTGCATATAACTTGTGCAAAACAATTAAAATGCAAGCTACCACTTTCATAATAACTTTCAACCACTGCTATAACTTATCAAAGACACATCATTTACTCTAATAGGTGGCAAATTTTGTCTATAGGAAAAATAAAAAAAGGCGCTTGCTTTCCCTAGGTAATGGATGAGAAACATATAGATGTTATCAAATAGGTCATTCTTCATTCTTATGGAAAACGTACTTCTTATTGCAGTGTCCTTCAATCCTTCCTACCAAAACGCTTTGAAGCATAGATTCTAAACACTATGAAAAAACATGCGTTCCACAAAAGGCTTCCACATAACCCTACTATTTTAAATTTATGTATGTACATATTAATATATTTTATAAAAGTGAATACAAAAGCAAAATAAAATTTGATTTACCTAAAAGAATGACAAAACTTGTTATTCATGAGTATTTATGAACTTCTTTTCCTACTGATTGAACCAATAATTGATCTTCTAATAATAATATTTCCCATCTCATTTCATGCTAATGATAGGGTCGTTGCAAAAATTAAAGAAGAATGATTTTGTAGAATTTGCAGAAGGTAGTGGAAAATCTGAATAACATTAAAAAAGTTTTAATTAGGGTTTCTTTGAAGAATTTTTTCATCTTGTACCGGTTGATTTTTGATGGGTCATTAGTGGTTGGCCTATCCACAAATGTCTAAGATGAAACCCTGCATCTTCTTGGAAAAAAAATTACCACAAGCCCAACCATTGCACATAGAAATATTCAGCACTTTTATGTCTACTGAGGAACTTCATCTATATCCTTTTTCATTTATTTTCAAAGCATCACAGAAGACAATTAAATAATGCTTAAAACAGATATATTAAAAAACTTTAGTGAAATTTACATACATACCACACAATTCTTATATATTCACATATCTAAAACCCAAAGTTTGATATTTACACTTTTAACACCTTGGTGTCATAAACTTATGCATGAAAAATGTGAATTCCACTTTTAAAAAGACAGTGATAGTGCATTTTTTATACGATGTTCAAGATTTCAATGGTGTGCATATAAATACAAGAGTTTAGGTGTTAGATATGTAAATACATAACAATTCTGTGGTATGTATGTAAATGCCCCAACACTTTATCATATCAACGAGCATAAAACTGGTATCAGTAACTAAACTGGAAAATAGAGCCGTAGGTTTCTTGTCCGTCACAATAGTCAGGCAAATAGTTGAAAATACCTAAACTTAATCGACTATTACAGATAATACACAAAACAATCAAGTTAAAATCATTAATCATGATATAATTCAACCCTAGATATATGCCAAGCAGTCGTTCCACACTGCACATAACTGGTTTATGGATCAACAAAATTTAGCATCCATAATAAATCTAAGCAAGATAATCTAAACAAATTGCAAAATCATCCATAAAACTGCAGGAAAAACAGCACAGACATCCTTATTCCATCACTCTACTTGACATATTTGCCTCATCTTCTTCAAGAAAAATTAAACTACCAGAGAAGTGCTCCCGAATTTCCCATTTTTTTCCAATTTTTAGCGGAAAGTCCCATCAATGACATTGCATTTAGAAATAAAAAGAGCTGGGTTTAATTCATAGCAGGGATTTGCGATAATCTCAAGCAGAAAAAAAATAAATAGCAATATATCGCTCACTGGAATCGATCGGACAGAATGCCTGCGACGAACCAGCTCGTGATCGGAATGCCTGCATAGGGGTCGATAATTATAAAGGTTTACACACATACCACGCTATTCTTATTTATTTACATTTATTCTAAGGGTTAATTACATACAGTCCCCCCGATATTTTCTATTTAGAAATCAATGCTCCAGTTTTTACTCAAATATCAATATACATGATAAAATCCAATTAATATTTTTTCTTATTTTTATCAAATGCTCAATAATTTAATCGTGGCACGTATAAATATATCATAGTTTAAAATATAATTTGAATGATAAATTTATAAATATCAATATTTTGAATGATCGAAATGTAATTATCTCATATTTTAACTTTTACTTATTATTAATTTATTTAATGTGATATAACAACTTTTTAATAAAATTTTGAATGTAATATATTAAATACATTTGTGTTGACATAAAAATTTTGTGATATGCAGGTAAATCTTCTATGTAATAATATAATAGAATATTACTTAAATGGGAATATATTCATTTCTTATTTATCAGCTAATTTTTTAATAATTTGGAAATTTTCAAATCATTAATTTTTATTTATTCAATGCATTATATCACTTTTAGGGAGATTATAGGTAATTTATTATTTACAAAGCAACCACTCACTTCATCAGTTTTTCCAAATTTTCACTCAAATATTAAAATTCACGATAAAACCCCAACTCACTTTTTTTTTTTTTTCAAATTCTAAATAGTTTGATCAATGCTTGCATAAATACATTGGTTTAGTTGTTCGAAAAAATCTTCTTAATTGTTAATTTGTAAATATTAATATTTTTTGGTGATCTGTATATCCTTTATATTTATACCTCTGTTTAGAAAATCGAACCGAACTTAACCAATCGATTTAACAGGTTCAACTGTGAATCAACCTATGATCTGATTTGAGTTGGCTTAAAAACCGCCCCCGCATCGAACTAGATTGAACCGACAAAAAATGATTGATTTAAACTATTTTCTTACATTTATGCCAATAGTTTTATGTAATTTACATGCATAACATCTAAGCTCTCTTTTTTACATTTATACCACCAAAATCACTCTTATCACACCAGAAATGTCATTATCCAAAATCACTGGTATCACACCAGAAATGTCATTATTACAAAGAAATTCAAATTAAATAGATGCCACCTAATTTTATTTATTTATGTATCTAATATCTGGACTCTTTTTTTTTTATTTATACCATCAAAATTATTTATATGATCACTATTTCTAAAAAATGAAATACATGTTTTAATGCATAGTTAAAATGACATTTAAAATTGAATTTTAACTTCTTGATATTCAGAGGAACGACGACCTAAAGGACAACATATTCCGGCGAACGATCACCATTTCAATCTCTTGGGGATCTTTACGGCCGGAGCCGGACTTGGGATCTCGTCAGAAGCTTCACGTCATCTTCAAAAGGGGAATTCTGAGGAGAGAGCTGCAAAGTTTACCGAATCGCAACCAATGGGTGTGACGAAGATCAGCTGTGGCTAACGCGAGATATTGTTGCGTCACCAGGTATCACTGGCTTTTTTCTTATTGTCGAACTGAGAACTAATCGAGGCCTAGAGGAATCTCCAATAAGAAATAATTTGAGGATAGAATCAGCCCAACGAACAGTTTCCAGTGAAGAGGCCGGAGGGAGTTCGACGATATTTCTTGCCGGTTAGTGCACGAGAGGACATTTCAAACGGTATCATTCGTCAAAATATTGTCATTCATGGAGTCTTCATTTGGGCACCTACAATCTATTGGAGAAATAAAACATCAGAATGAAAGTTTTTTTGCTCTTATTTGATTTCATCTTGATATATTTTCAAACTTAAATCTTACTCTTGTCTTCTTCGGATACGCAATTTATCAGTAATGCTGGAGTTTGCATTTATTTAGCTGCTCAAAAGAAGTTTTGGATAACTTCCAAATCCAATTTTGACTATCGGAGCACGGTAAACATGAACGTTCTGGCATAATTTCATGGTAAGACAAAATGAGAGTCTTCTACTGGTTTTATCAATTAAGCCAGAAAATATCATGTATGGGCTTACAAGCAAGACCTGCTTGCTGGATCATTGTAAGATTTTAGTTCTTTTGATTGAATCAAACATCAAATCATTCAATTTTTGCATGTATTAATGCATTACTTCTCTTCCAGGTTAACAGTGGAAGATCTTCATCTTCTATACTTAGTCATGGTTGGCATCATGAGTTTGGTAGGTATCAAAAATTAAATTTCAGCTCAAACATTTCCCATATTTCTGGCACCACCCAATCAGTTCTTTCATGGGAAAGCTCATTATGTGAATCTCCCCTGAGAAAACTTGAAGCTGCTTTGGAAGAGAACAGTGTGGATGATGCTTGGGAAGTTTTCTGTAGCTACAAAAGCTTGCATGGATTCCCTAAACAAGTGCTTGTGAAAAAAATGATCAACTTGATGACATGCTCATTAAGTTCTCACTGGCTTCTTAAAGCATATCAGTTGGTGCTTTTGGTTTTGTATAAGAGTCCTCATCTTCTTGACTATGACTCTCTGACCAGATTAGCTCTCGTTCTCGCCAGAAGTCAAATGCCTGTTCCGGCATCCACAATAATGAGGATTTCATTAGATAGATTTAAATTTCCATCATTCAATTTAGTTAGCACATTGTTTTATCATTTGGTTAAGTCAGATATTGGATCATACCTTGCATCTAATATTCTTATTGAGATTTGTGAACAGTGTCTACATAAAAAGGCAGATACAAAAAATTCTAAGCAACTGAAGCTCATAAACCAAAGTATTACAATGTTCAACCTTGTATTGAATTCATGCTCAAAATTTGAGTCTTTCGAAAAAGCTCTGCTAATAATAAAGTTCATGTCACAGATAGGAGTGGCAGCTGATGCAAATTCGATTATTATATTTGGTCGAATATATGAGAAACTCGGGCAACATGATGAATTGATGAGATTGAAAGCACATGTTGATAGCGTTGTTTATGTTGGATTAAGTCGCCATTATGCTCAGTTCTATGACAGTTTGCTGAACTTGCTTTTCAGATGTAATGATCTTAATACTGCCATGGAAGTTATGCTGGATTTGTATGGTCGACCAAAATCCTTTCAATGTGGTGATGGTTTAAATGCATTAAAAAATGGATTAAGAAAACCTTGCGTGCTTCAGATTGGATCAAACAATCTGGCTATGGGATATAAAATTGTGATTGAACCTGATCACTTGGGGAGTGATTTCATTTTGGATCCATCAGATCCATCTACGTTGGTTCTCTTCTATGACGGAAAGGTTGCTCCAAGTACAATGGCTCTTTCAAAGCTTATAAATGGCTTCGTTAAAGAAAGACGAGTCGGTGAAATTTCAAAATTTCTAATTGAAATGGAGAAGAAACTTGATTCAAAAGACGCCAGTTTTAGCACATTCGTGTTAGCTGCGTGTATGAAGTTGGGTTGGTTGGAGACTGTCCATGATGTTTTAGATGACTTAGAGTCAGTTGGCATTTCTGTTGAGGCCATTTTGTACAAATCACTATTTCAAGCCTACCGGAAGAAAAACCTTATTGGAGAATCTAAAGTGGTGCTGAAGCAGATGAGAAAAATTGGCCTATTTGCTAACTTATCTGATGAGGATGCTGTAAGCTCATGTCTTTCTGGAGATTTCTCTATAAAACCACTCGAAAATAAACAATATTTTGTAGGGAATATATCATGCTTTGTAGGGCATCTAAGTAGAGAGAGCAGGGATAAGGACTCGATCTCTCCATTGGTTTATGATTTTAATAGTACAATCCTATTCTTTTGCAAGGCCAATATGATGGAAGATGCTATTAAAACATTGAAGAGGATGCAGCAGAAAAACATCCATCCTACAATCCAGACATTCAGCTATCTATTAAATGGGTATTCTTCGTTAAAGATGTATCGCCAAATCACAATATTGTGGGGAGAGATTAAGAGAAGATTTGAGGATGGAGTTTTGTCTGTACACCAGGACTTTTTAGACTGTTTGCTTATGAATTTCCTTAGAGGTGGATATTTTGAGAGAGTAATGGAAATTGTTAATTATATGATAAGGCATAACATTTTTGCTGATAAATGGAAATATAAGGAGGAATTCCTCAGGCTCCATAAAGATTTGTACAGGAATTTAAAAGCTGCAAATGCAAAAACAGATGCTCAGAGGAATAGGCTTGAGCATGTTCAAGCTTTTAGGAAATGGGCGAATATCGTTAGCCGGTAGAAAAGACATAGTTATAGAGGCTACAACTTACGACTTGAGTGAGCCTTTAACATGTATTGATTGGTTGATCCAAGGAAACTTTGGTGAGCAGCTATATTTGCTAAAGGCATTTCGGTTTTAAAGAAAATTTAGCATTGGTATTTCTTGGTCTTCTTTCCAGGTAAAATCGTATTCATGATCTTCAATGTTTTTGCACCAAATAAGTTAATTATGACAACATATCCACCTTGGAAAACTTTCATGCATTATGATATGGATAAAATTAGCATCCAAAATAGTGAAAGTCATTTGAAGTAAAAATTACAGTCCAAGGAAAGCTGGTGGAGTGGAAAGAATTTTATGTGTGGTACACTAAAACATAATAAGAAGATTTACATGCACACAACAAGGTTCTTATTTATTTACATATCTAACGACTAAGATTGGATATTTATATTTATAACACTTTGGTGTCATAAATTTATGTATGAAAATGTATATTTTACTTAAAGTTAGATATGTGGTATTGTTTATATAATATTAAATATTTGAGTATTTTGTATGTAAATATAGAAGTTTAGGTTTTTGATATGTAAATGTATAAGAATTGTATGTTATTTTTGTAAATGCTCCAAAATAATATCACAAATGATGAGGCAAATTTACCTATTTCTATTTCCATATTTTCGATGAAAAGGAAAATAATTTTTTAATTTAGTTTTCTTGTTTATTTTGCACAACTTTTGTATGATAATGCATCATGTTGTGGCAAGTTTTAAAAATACAATTCTGAAATTGAGGTGTTTCTTCTCATCAAGGCAAGGTGTAAATCTCAAAATTGATAGAGGCATTAGCCTCAAACTAAAAAATAAAAAATAATAATAAGAGATATTGTACGCTAAATCTTGAGATTATCCCACAACATTTGACCATCTTAATTTCATATCATTTCACTTAGGTTGAAGGAAAATATTTTCTCAAAAAGCTGGAAGGGTGGCGGTCATGATAGTATTGAGACAAAATTAGACCATGAGTATCTTAAACAATAACTTTAAAATTAATCACCCGCAAAAAGATTTGGAGGCTTGGGATGACATTCGCTATGAATTAAATTAGTAATATGGGCAATTGTCCCATTTTAGAATAACTCCGATGGTAGTGAGTTGTGCTAATATGAAGTTAATCAATAAAAGTGAGAAAGTTGATAAAAATATAGGAATTGCGTAGAATCCTATAGAGCGGTTGCTTAAGAATATGGAAATCCTTATGTTGTTCTTGCTTGCTAATGTCATGGCAATAGATGGAAAATATTGATATGGCTTAAAGCTACGGTTTAGATACAATTGTGTTTGAAAATGTTGCTCTGAGATTAATGTCAAAGAATAATTAATTTGTTATCAATTTGTGATGAATTTTCATGTTGATATTTTTCTTTTCTTGATCATTAGAATGACTTTAATTTACTTAATTTTGTTGTAGATATAAGGGAACTAAAAAAAAGTATTTATGAGAATATATAAGGGATCAGGTCCTAAGCTCCATGGCATGTCTTCTAGTACTATGATGACGGGGTATTTTAGTGATTGAGTAATGTAATAATTATTAGGAAGTGAAAGAGCAAAGAGAGGAAGCATGTTAAGGACGATGAACCAATTGGTGATCAAAGTTGGTTTCTATATATCAGTGGTAAACTCAATTTCAACCCTAAAGCATATGTTTCAGTGTGAGAGTCAACCACTCATTTTCTTATACCAACATATTTTTCAAATATTTGATGTGAGAATAAATCCAAAGTTTTACATGTTTATGCGTGTAAGAGAATTCATAGCGGTAGAGTGATAAATTAACATGTTAGTCTTGGATGAGAATCCAACACACACTTAGATATTAGAACTGATTGGCAGAAAACAACAGAAGATTTTACGTGGAACCCCCAAAAAGGGAAAAAACATGAGGTCTTGCCCCAGTTAATATTCCATTGAGTTGGTTATTACAGGTACAACTCCTTATCCTATAAGCGAGAAAGGGTTACACAACCTCTCAAGTTACAACTTCGGTGAGCGGAAGGACTTGTGGCCCCACGGTAGGGAGCAGTTGCAAGGGAGAGCAATAGTTGAAGCTTCAATGCACCATCTTCGGGATCGACATGATGCCAGGGATGATGCATTGCTTCGTAAGTTGCTCTATACGGTGCTTTGTCGTAAGAGTGGCAGGCGATTGATGGTGATCGGCGACAGTCAGCAAGTGGTAGTAGTCGGTGGTTGGCGGTGATCGACAGCTACAGTAGCATGAGGCTTTCGTCGGATCGTCATTGTAGAAGTAATGTTTGACTTCTACTTCTTCTCCAAGTTTCAGTCTTTTTCAAGCTCCATGAGGGGACAGGGCTTTAATTATAGAGTCTATGTTACAAATAAGTAAGAAATTTATACCACTATTGATCAGACGACCTAGAGAGATTTGCTTGATTAGACAGAGTTCGATGTACATTTTAGTGTCTCAATGATGTCAGAATTGGGTGATCTTATAGTCGTTGGATTTTTCTTGTCGATACGCTTGATTTGACTATAAGTTTGCCAGATTCGAAATATGTTTGATCGTTTAGTTATGCTCGAAAAGCTTCCAATTGTGATTTAACAGCTTGATCTATGCTTGATTTGAGTAGAATTGGACTGATTTTTGGTACCATTGAGTTT
The DNA here is from genome assembly GCF_001263595.1 of Phalaenopsis equestris. Classification (NCBI taxonomy): domain Eukaryota; kingdom Viridiplantae; phylum Streptophyta; class Magnoliopsida; order Asparagales; family Orchidaceae; genus Phalaenopsis; species Phalaenopsis equestris. The sequence goes on from NW_018164957.1 coordinate 1,418,280, forward strand.
GTCTCGTTGAGTCGGTCAGTTTGATTGTAAGTTTGTTGAAATCGAAGTTTTGGATGACTTTTAATCAAAATTTGAACATATCTTTTTAAAAAAATTTTCACGAGATCTGTACCATGTCTCGAGATTTGTATTAGATCTTGAAAATTTGTTGATGGTGTATCACATGCCTTTGTAATTTTCCTTCATACGAACGCTCTCTGCATTGGCTTTTAATCATCCTCAAAAAAGAAAACTTTTCAACATCATCAAGTATCATACAATTAGAATTCAGTACCACTCGAAGGCACCATGGAAAGAAATTGTTTTTAACTAATACTCAATAATAACTAAGAATGACTCATATGAGCCAGAAATGTTATGAACCACTTTATTCCAATTGAGTTTTCCACTCTAGTACCACTTGCTATAGAGAATGGACTCAAGGAAACCCAAAGTTGGCCTACATACACAAGTGGTGAAATCTATGAGAATCACAAATTTTGTGATACCATTTGTGGGCCTAAACTTGAGGCCCCATGTTTCTCAATAAGGCCGAACCATGATATAAAATTTATGGTAGAGATATGGGAAAGAAATCTTTTAGTTATAATTTATTATTTAATAATTCAAATAAAAATCATATAACCTATATTTATAAAAGTAAGGTTATAAGATAAATTTTAATAATTATTATTATAATTATTATTATATTAATTCTAATTAATTTAAATTCAAATATTATTCAAATCTAGATAGCTCTTCATAATTCTTTTATTTACTTTCTAAAAATGGTAGATTGGCGTGGAGCTTCAATGGAGGTTGCGGTTTTATGAAGGAGATTGTTTTGGGTGTTGCTAGCAAAGAAATATTACTTGCAAACAACGCAGGTGCAGAATGTCACTCAATAGGACCACAATATCACAAATCTGCATGTACATTATTCGCATGTAATATTTTCTTGTTGGGAGCATGGTATATGGAGAAAGGAGGCAGGCAGGTTGTGGGAATCAAATGAAGTGGGATTGTCATGGAGTTCTAAGAGGCAGAAATTGGTGTGATCATGGTGTGAAATAGAAATTAGATTTATGAAAAAGAAAGGGTCTTTAGGATGGCTTTCCCATTAGTTGGATTGTAGCATTTATAGCCTTTAAAATATGAAGCATGGCAGATTAAAATGCAGGGAATTGAGCGAGGAGCAAATTTGTTGGAGGTCTAAGGGCACAACTAATGAAAACATAAACAATCAACTACTTGAAGATGGGGGTAATTTGGAAGTTTATTATGGTGGAGCTAATATTGAGAGATATTATTTGTAGTGAAGATGATAAGCAAAGAATAGGATCAATATCAGTAAATAAAATATCAACCCAAAATGAATGGTGTAGATGATCTTCAAATCATAAAACTTTGAACGATTTCCGAACGTGACAATGTTTATGTTGTACAACACAATTTTACTCAAGTTATGAGGGCAGAAATATCATGTAAAATGCCAAATTGTATAATAATGTTTTGTAGAGAGTTGTTGCAAAAGTTTTCATCATCCAATCAGAGAATTTTAATATGATGATTATACTATTTTTCAACAAAAAATTTAAATGTAAGAAAGCACGACATGGCATCTATTTTAAACTTCATTGGAAAAACCCAACAATATCAGAAGTAAGCATCAAGAAAAGAAACATAATATTTGAAACCATGTTTTATGCAGGATGAACTTCAAATATCACTATGACTAATTTCAAGTGGAATACATGAATGATTGGGTGATTTGCTAAAGGGAAGCCGATTACTTTTAGCCATCTTATCAGCAATACAGAAAGCCTTGTAATTTAACGTAAGAACTCATTTTTACATGATTTATTGAGTGTTGTAATTGTATAGAGATGGAGATTAGAGATCTATGGCAATGCAGTGCTGCAGAGCTCTTTAGTTTGAAAATGGAGGTTCGGGCCGCAATGGCAAACGTGTTTGAATCTTCTGAGTTTCTCTTCTTTTAAAGTGGTTGTTTGCTTTTCATTTAGAGGCTTTTTGGCTTGCTAAATTGCCAATGTAATGCATAATTTCTTGCAAAAGTTCTAAAAAAAATTGGCGTTCTGTTTGATGAAAAGGAAATGCAGTATAAAAGTTTGATGAGCTTTACTTTTGATGATTCAAAACTCAGTTGATTTGGCCAATTTTCAAATATATCGCACAAGATATCGTTGTTCTCATCCACCACCCGTTACCTGCCACCAGCTAGCATCCACGGGCGGGCTTTACATTGAATTCATTTTATTTCAAATCAAACACAAAAACAAAAAGTAATACTAAGCATTTATGTTACACCAATCAAATAATTATAAAATATTTCAAATATATTGTATTGTTTTTACTCTATTTTTCTTTTTTATTAAACCAAATAGTCCCAAATAAAACTAATGAGTGGTTAATCCTAATTTTTCTGTGAATCATACCCAAAGAATAGAGCGTAAGACATTAAAGAGAAAGAGACAGAGAGAGATGCACAGTATGAACAATACTCTGAAATGTTGATTTGCCTTTTCTTTTAAAATGATTTCTCAATTTATACTGGAGGGGGTACATATTAGATGATATTTTAGAAAGTTTACATGTGGGGGCCTACAACCCAGCTACCCTTTGACTAAGTCGGTTGAACTCAATGGACCTCGGTTGGGCAAGGCATGCTAATTCGACTATGCTACATCGGGATGGTCGGTTGTTTTTTGATGGTCTACAGGTTGGCTTGCCTTAACTCAATCAACTTAGCTTTGTCGATCAGTTATTCTAGCCTGGTTGTCGACTATTGATCCATGGATGAGGAGCTCCTGCCGACATAATGAAACTAGGCTATCTCGCAGTGGGTGAGTCATTGTAATCCAATAGATAGCTCACTCATTGATTAGAGAATTCTTCAGGGTATTCGTGGGTTATGTTATTGTCAATTATTGACCCTTGATGAGGAATATCAACATTTATGAGATTGCTGACAACACTGAATTATTTCCTTGAGTCGGATTGCGATGATAGGCGGGTTGATGCCTTTGCTTGACTTGATTAGCCTTAGTCCTTGCTTTGGGTGGCCTGCACCCGGTTGGCCTTGGCCCCTATTTGGGGGTTGTCTGGTCAAATGAGTTATTTGATATTTGATTAGTAGGCCTTCTGTAGCTGTACTTTTCTATTTCATAGTTTGCTGGATCTTCTCGAGATTCATGATGGGTAAATTCTGATTTATATATTTTAGTTCATCGATTCTCTTACTTGTTGAAAATAACATCTGCGATAAAAGTAAAATAATTAAATGTAAAAATAGATATCATTTATTTCGTAATCAAAGCTTGCATAATTGAACTATGGATTTTTGTGCCTATGATTCTTATAAATACGCTTGATTGGGCCCTTTGTCATTCTATATTTGCTTTGAGTCTCTGCATATGAGTTGATCGGCTCTCAAAAATCTTTATGGTAAACGATTTGAAACCTTCGGGAGAGGCCCCTAGTTTGTAAATAATGAGGACCACCTTCAGATTGTCTGCGTTGTGATCCCTCCTCAAGGCAAAAAAAATCGGAGGGAGAGAAGTGCCTCGAGGGAAAAAAGAGGGATGGAGAAAGTAGGCCAGAGAGCGAAGGGCGAAGGGCGAAAAAAGAAGTTTGTTTCCAATAAACGGAAGACAGTTGAATTGACGGACAAAGTGGAGTCATCAAACTAGCTCCAAGGTCCCTAGCAAGGGAAGGATCTGGTGGAAAATGGAAGTTGGTTGGGCGATCTGATCGTCAACTCGTGACCCAACCTTCTGCAGCGGCCCATGACCAGCCGATCGAATAACCTGTGCAGGGAGCCGCTGGAGCTCCTTTGCTCGAGACGTAGGAATTTGCTGGTGCATTGTTGTTGACCCAAGGTTGGAGGATTGCGAGCGTCCCACGACACCTTGTTAGAGCAGTTTGTCGCTTCGGTGGTCTGAGGTGGATTGGACCCATTATGGTGTCGTTGGATCCCTCTCGTCGAGCCGTTCAATTTGGCTATAAGTTTGTTGAAATCGGAGTTCTGATAACTTTTAATTGAAGTTTGAATATTTCTTGCTAAAAAAATTGCTTCGAGGTTCGTGCAGTGCCTCGAGATTTGTGTCGGATGATGAAATTTGTTAATGGCATATCATTGATGTAAAATGTTAGATTAACAAGGCTTTGTAGAGAGTTATTACAAAAGTTTTCATTGTCATTTATTCAGAGAATTTTAATATGATGATTATACTATTTTTCAACCAAAATTTTAAATGTAAGTAAGCCCAACGTGGCATCAAATTTAAACTTCATTGGAAAACCCCAACAATATCGAGAGTAAGCATTAAGGGAAAAAAAAAACATAATACTTGAAATCATGTTTTGAAGCTATGCAGGGTAGACTTCCAATATCACCACGACTAATTTCAAGTGGAATACATGATGAATGATTCGGTGATGTTGAGAAAATTAGGGCGAAGAAAAACAAGAGCGACACAAATCCAGAAGAACACAGAGATTTAACGATGTTCGACAAAGATGCCTACGTCCTCTGGAGCAGTGGAGCAGAGCCTTTTCAATAATCAGAAAAGAGTTTACAGAAATCAGGGATACCTCCTGGGGTTACTAACTGACATATTTATAACCCCAGGAGTAAACCTAGGCACACTAAATGCTATGAATTTACATATCTTATAACTAAACTTTATTTTTTCACATTTATACCACCCAAATCTCTTAAATCACATCAAAAAAATCAGCGTCTGTCCTTATATGGTATATGAGTCATACCATAACAGGTGATTTGCTAAAGGGAGGTTGGTGGCTTTTAGCCATCTTATAAGCATTACAAAAAGTCTTGTAATTTAACGCAAGAACTCATTTTACATGATTTATGAAGTGTTGACAATGTAGTGTTGCAAAGCTCTCCTGTTTGGAAATGGAGGTTTGGGCCGCAATGTCAAACTTGTTTGAATGTACTGAGTTTCTCTTTTTTTTTTTAAAAAAATGCATTTTAATTACCATATAAAAAAAAATACAAAAAAAAAACTATGCAAGTATGCATTTATGATGTATAAAAGTGAGCCATGTCATCTACAAGTATAGAGAATTCCCTATCATCATTTATATGCAATAAAGGAAAAGAATTGCTAAGGGCGCGCTTAGCACAAAAATGGGCGACCCTATTACAATCACGAGGCATATAAGAAAAAATAACTTGTTTAAAGTTCAACCAAAAAGTCAGTTCTTATGCAAAAAGCGGTTGTCGATGCCACATCGCTTGAGTCATAGAAGAACTAAGCAATTCCATCACATTTGAGTTATCCCCTTCAATAATAATTAGTTCAATTTTAAACATCTAAGGTTGGCAAATATGGTGGAGGGAGCGAACTACCATAATCTCAATACGGGTGCTGTCCCAATGCTGAAAATGCTGTCCAATTGCAGCAATAACTCTGCCTTACTCGTCCCGGATGATGGCCCCTGTACCGACGATCCTGGATGGGAGTCAAGCCCCGTCGACATTCATTTTCAACCACTCATGAGGAGAGGGATGCCAGGAAGGTGAACGAACCAACCCCGAAGATCGGCTAGCATCCCAATGCCCTTAAAATGGGTAAAAATAAGTCTTGGTAAGGGCCTCAAGAACTATTGCAACAATGATGGAGGGAGTGTCATGCATTTCATCACAAGTCTTAGCGTTACGAGCACGCCAATAGTGATGAATTGCGTAGCAGAAACATCTGGCTTGTGCCATAAAATCCATTCGGATAGAACTAAAACCCTCAATAGCTTCAATAAAGATATTATAACCGGTAAGAGAAAATTCCCAAGAGCTCAAACTATCTCTAATCTTGCAGAAACATAAACAATAAGAGCACCACACTGGGACAGACCCTAGGACATGGAATATCAATCGCAAGGCCCCTCCTAGCGAGCCAAATACAAGTAGGAATGGCGTCGTGGAGCAAATGCCACCTAGAGAAACGCACCCGCGGATGAAGTTGAAGCTTGTGGAGCCACATCTGTTGGGGCTCGACATCAGGAAATATTAGCCTCATAGGCTAAAGAAGTTATGGTCTTCCCCGTATGAATTTTATTTTATTCAATGCAATCCTCAGCCATATCTTGATGGATTTCAATTTGAGTGATAAGTGCAACTATTTCATTGCCAAAATAATTAATAACCACCTGTTGATTCCAAGCACCGTCCGTAAGCAGGTTAGATACCCGTCCATCCTCCAAGACTCCAATATTAGCAGGACGAGGCCAACGATTGTTGGGAGTATCAACAATCCACGCTTGATTTAAAATGTCTATGTTGTTCCTGCTGGCAATTTTCCACCGCGAGATAGGCTGAAGATATCGGAACCCCTCAATGACTTTCCACTAGATTGAAGTGCTGCAGTTAAAACTTTGGGCGGAGAAATCAAGCTTATATTTTGCTTGCCAATCATTTATAAAGAATAGAATTTATGTCCCGTAAAAAATTCTATGCAATGCGAGCCCTTGAAGGTCCCCTCCAATTCTTGGATGCCTGAAAGCCAAGACCACCAACATTTTGTGGTTTACATGTTGCTCCCAGGCAACATGATGAACAACATTATGTCAGTATGTGTGAGAAGATACATGGACATAGGGAGAAGAAATGAGTTGATGAGAGTGGCTCTACCTGCAAGAGAAAGCTGTCGCGTGCCCCAGGCGTTCTGCTTGGATGTCACTTTTT
>NW_018164957.1:1425085-1430267 GCF_001263595.1 Phalaenopsis equestris
TAGGGTTGTTAAAAGGACTCTTTGTTCGTGAATAGGTCGTGTTTGGTTCGTTAAGCAAACAAGCCGAACACAAACACATTTTTTGAGCTCGAAATATAAACGAGCCGAACACGAGCTGAGCATGGCTCGTCGTTTACACTTCTATGTGTGACACATAATTCTTATGTATTTATATTTCTAACAGTTAATTTTTTTTATATTTATAAGCATAACACTCAAATGTTTAATATAACATAAAAAATATCATTATTACTAATTTTTCAAGCGGCATTTAAGTACATACCAGCAAATTCTTATGTATTTATACATCGCACACCTAAATTATAATTTTTAAATGTATATCATGTAAATCATTCTTTATCACATAAAAAATATCACTTGTTTAACTTTTGTAAAGTGAAATACACTTTTCATCGATAGGTTTAAGCAATAAAAAATGCTATAAGTGTATAAGAATCGTGTGGCATGAATGCAAATCCCCCTTAAAAAAGCATTCAGCATGAAAAGTTGTGCATCCAGATATTCTCTTTTAGATTTTTGGAATCAGTTTGATACTCTGTATGAACTAGAAGGTGACTAACATTTGGGTTCAGATAAAAAAGTAGTACCAGCACATGTTAAGTTAAAAATAGGTTGAATTGAGTTATCATTTTTTTAAGTTTATCTTTGTTTAATCCTAATTTGTTCATGGTTCAAGTCTCAATGATTATAATGCAAGTCAAAAGAGAGAGAAAGAGATATAAATAGAAATGAACAATAATGAATAGCAATAGAGGAGAGAGTGCAATATGATGATGTTATATTTTACCCCCGCAAGGGGATTGTAAAGGATATTTTTGATATTTTACGTGTATGAGTATGCAGGTCATGCATGAGCAATAGGCAAGCAATATAGCAATATGGCTCCACCCAAGCCATGTGGAAGCCATGGAGCCATGTGCAAGCCTCATGTGAGCCATCCTTCCCTAAAAAGTAAAATGATGAGGTCTTTTAATGATTCCCCCAAAAGTACTTAACCTTACTTATGCTTCACCTAAACCCATGATTAAGCCATAATCCCTATGATTGGGACTTAACCATTTGAGCCCATATGATAAATGTCAGATTCTAGCCACCATGGAGAGTGAGCCAAACCCTTCCCCATGACTCAAACCCAAGTCAAACCCAAAAGAGGCTTTTCTCCCATTTTATTTCAATTCATCATGCATACCCATGCTTCAACCTAATTAGCTTCACCAACACCCACTGAGCTCCCTCAACGAGATGGTAACCACCCATGGTCTGACCGACCACCATGGTTGTTGGAAAACTCAAACCCAAAAAGTCACCCGTGCGCCAAAACCAAAAATTGAGCCCATTCAATGTGGCTCACTCCCATTGGATTCTTGCCCATGTCTTCTCTCCACATAAGCATCACCTCAGACCTCTTAGCTTGGCCAATCAAGCTCCATGGTCAAGCCTTTAAGAAGGACCCCCCTCACGGCCCAAAATGGAAGAAGTGATTGAACCTAGGGGAAACTCTGCCCAATTGTCTCCAAACCATTCCTACACTCACACGAACTTCATCCCCATCATTTTTAGCCCCTCTCCTCCTCCTTAAAACCATAATTTCTCAATTGAAATCCAGAGCATTTCTCGACTATTTCACCAACTTCACCAAAACTCCAAATTTATCCTTCCAAAAGCTTCTGCACAATCATGTTGTGCAGTATAAGTCTTAACTCTTTTAGGATTCTGAGGTTGTTTGTTCGGTAAGATATAAATCCCCCTATATTCCTAGGTCATTTGCACGATCAAATATTATGCAAGTTTAAGTCCTAAATTTTAATAATTAACAGGAGTAAACATTGAATAAATATCACTTCTAAAATGTAAAGCTAAATATTAGAATAGTTTGAGAAGTCAGTGGGGTTTGCCTCCATATCTTTGACATCTCCTACTTCTCGCTCCTTCGACTCTTAAAACAATTGTTCCTATTTGGTCTTTTCCCTATTTGATTTTTCTATAAGCGACGGTAGACACAAAACTTTGAATTCTTGAAGACGAAACTACTGATCTTAATCAAGAATTTTCTAAGGTGATCTTGATTGCCTAAGATATAATTAAATATAAGGGTTTTCCTTTATAAAGAATTAAGAACTCAAGTAAAATTAACCCTATTTAATCTTTACATATTAGATAGGGGAACTGTTGGTCACACAAGATGTTTCGCAAACCAAACGAATGTCATAAATTTCTTAGTTTAAAAGGTTGAGACTGTTAACAAGTGATATGCTTATCTCTCAGAGTGACATATTACTTGTGGTATTGTGATCGACTATTTAAAATATTGAATGAATGACATCAATTGGGTCACATTTTTTAAAAATTAAAAAATGTTATTTTTAAAACCAAAATTATATAGCCACATTTTAAATCTTAAATTTATTTTTTTAGAAAGTTGACCGACACCATGTCATATATATGCGCACACAAGTACAATAAAAAGGGGGAGCAACTTAATGATTATTACTAACTCTGGAGGCGCTGCTTAGCTTCCCCACCAGACATGGCTTAGACACGTTGCATGCTTGTTTGGCTTTCCCTGTTGACATTGTCTTCATGCATGTTGAGTTTTTTTTTTTCTGTTGTACTTTTAAAGTTCTAAGAAGAGTTTATATTAGAAATAATCTGCACACATGAGTTTTGTGGCGTCAGGCGGGCAGAACCACGTGATAGGGACCATAAGCCGTAGGTTTATGTCCCGTTCCTTAATTATATATCTTATTTATGTATAGATTTAGAATTATGCATGTACTTATGTAGAGTCTAGCCAACTTTTTCTTTTATGGGGTATGTCGTCAACCCAACAATATCAACTTCTTATTATTTCATATTTGGCTTGTTTTCTCACTTATCTGACGTGTTTTCATGCTTGGATTTTTTGTCTTGTTTCTTTCTGATTTATCTGGGATGTTGTGAAAAATAAATATAGGCTCTCTATGATCTTAAAATTGTAATTTTTTCTATAACAAAATCCTAATAATAAAAGACTGAGATAATCTAAATCTTTGGATATTGTTAGGATTTTCAAAATCTAAACTTTTATTTTCCTGCGTGGCATTCGGTCTGGATTTTATATATGACTCTCACCCAAGTCATAATTAATAGGGTTTCTCTAACCCCATTGGCATTGATTTCTACTGTGATTGTCTAATGCACTTAGATCGTTAAAAAGCTCCCCGACCTAGAAGAAATGTAAGTCCTTTTGTTGGGAGTGTCTCCAGCTTTATAGTCAAACCTCCCTTTCTCCTCTTTTACAGCGGCATCCGTGCCATTTTGGCTAGTACAAGTCCCTCTTCTTGGAGCTCTGCCTGACATTCATATGATAGAGTTTCATTTTTTTGATCTTAGGGCTACAAAAGTCCCTGCAGACAACACAATTCACAGATTGTTGATCGGGGATCTCTGGATGTATTGGGTCGACTACCTTCACGACCAAATAAACTTAAAGTCTCAATAGCTTGAGATGACAGGTAAGTAATACCCAGGCTCAACTACCTCTACCTTTTAGAGATTACTCCTTTTTTCTTAAATATCCCTGTTGAGCCCTGTCACTCATTTTGCCTTTGTTGATATCATCTCGATGGCTTGATTGCTGATGAACTGTTAGTCGTTTGGGGTATGATGCTTTGTCATCTCCCCTTACGTCCCGGATGTGCTTTAACGTATCGAGATTCTCCATCGGGATTATTTGATTATTGCGCAGGCTCCGTATACCGATGAGTATATTACCCATGTGAGGAATATGAGAGACTCACTCTCCGCCTTGTGGCTTAGCAGAAGCTTTGAAGGTGTTATAACATTCCCATGTAAAATAACTTTTTTTTCATATTTGTACGTTAGTTGTCACTACAAAAGTAAGTAAAACTTTTTTCAGATCAAGAGTATTCTTGGGCAACCCCAAAGATGTAATTAACTAAGTGGAACACGTCCCCTTGAGAGCACTTTAGACCCTAGAACAGGAAAATACACCTGAATCTCTGGTTGAGGGTAGTTTGCACAGGTATTCTTTCATGAATATTAGTTCAAGGTGCTTCCGCCCGATCTTGTTTGGACGAACATATTTGACCTATCATTGCAAGGTTTATCACATATAAGCTCTCCAAGTTGTTGCTCTTATTTGTCATCTTTGTTGTATGTACGTCTTTTTCGATTATTTTCTTCTCATGATCATTCACATAATCTGGAATATAGACTTATTCAGAAAAGAAAAGTATACGACGATTGACAAAACTAACAACTCTTTTAAAAATAAAAAGTGAAAGGAATGCAAGCATGTTCTTCAATGATTCAGTCGACTTTGTCGTCGTTTGCTCGACTTGGACAGCTTCACCCTTTCGAATAAGTGAGCCTCATGACCTTCTGTCAGTGGGTCCTCCTTCATCGTAGATATTTTTATCTGGACCGCTAGATTACCTAAGGATCAATGCTGACACATTTTTAATTTACAATCTTAGAAAAATGTGAGTTTCGAACTTTTTATACAATTCTATTTTAAATAATATTAAAATAAATATTCAAAGATAGTGTATTTACATATGATGATGATGATGACGATGACGACTACAAAGACGATGATAATTAATGATTATTATTAGCTTGTGGATACCAAGTTTCAAGTTAAAATCAATTTTATGATGAATGATCATTTATCATTCATTTCAATTATGTTTTTCTTTTCTATGATAATTCAAGCATATTTTATGTAAATATTATTGCTTTATTTATACTCATTTTATATCTATAAAAAAACGATTTTAATTTTATTTATTCATATTATTCACGCAGTATCTATGAAAATCTATGCATATTTGAATTATTTTTTTTATTTTATTTTTTATTTAATAAAAGCTATTTCAATCGTCCCATTAAAATGATTATTTTTTTTACTGTAGTCTCGATTGATTAAATGAACCATATGAAAGTTATGTTTTCTTATGCTTCTTCAAAATTTATTTATTTATTATCTAATGCTTAAAGTTCTATATTTATTTATATGATACTCAAATCTTTAAATCACATAAATAACTTCACAAATCGATACTCTTTTAAAGTGAAATATATTCACATGCAAATATTGCCACGTGATTGTGACATTAAAGTATTATACTATAAATATAATATATATATATATATATAT